>NW_006408534.1:27868321-27891968 GCF_000296735.1 Chrysochloris asiatica
GGACATCAGAAATGATATCACTCATTTCATGGCCTCTTCTGAGTCCAGCTTGAACCTCTGAAAGTTCTCTGTTAATGTATGCTTAGCCATTTCTGTATTACCTTCATTAAAACTTTACTCACATAGAATATCATAGAGATTGTCCAATGATTTCTGCATTCTGTTGGGTCACCTCTCTTTGGAATAGGCACAAATATGGATCTCTTCCAATCAGTAGGCCAGATAGTGGTCTTCCAAATTTCTTAGCATAGATGAGTGAGTGGCTCCTGTGCCACCTCACTTGCTTGAAAGATTTCAATTTTTATTCCATCAATCCATGATGCCTTATTCTTTGCCAATTCCTTCAATGCATCTTGGACTTCTTCCTACCTCTTGAAACAGTTGAACATTAACAACTTCCTTTTGGTACAGTGACTCTGCGTATTCCTTCCATCTTCTTTTGATGCTTTCTGCATCATTCAATAATTTGCCCCGCTTGTCAGTTTGTCATACTGTGGTGACTTGTGATTTGCTGTGATTCTGGAAGCTGTGCCTCCGATATTTTAAATACCATCAGGGTCACCCATGGTGGACAGGTTTCAGATGAGCTTCCAGACAAAGACACACTAGGAAGAAGGAGTGACAAACAACTTCCGAATATTTAGCCACTGAAAACCTTATCAATAGCTGAGAAACACTGTCAGATATAGTGCCAGAAAATGAGCCCCTCATGTTAGAAGGCACTTAAAATGTGACTGGGGAAGAACTGCCCCCTCAAAGAAGAGTTGAGGGTGATGATGCAAATGGAGTAAAGCCTGTGGGAAAAAAGCCTTTGGGACCTTTATTTGCTGATGGGGCACAACTCAAAATGAAGAGAAACAGCTGTAAACATCCATTATTAATCAGAACAGGGAATGTACGAAGTATGAATCTAGGAAAATTAGAAATTGTAAAAAATGAAATCAAATGTATAAACATCAGTATTTTAGGCATTACTGGACTGAAATGGACTGGTATTGGCCATTTTGAATCTGACAACTACATGGTTTACTATGAAAGGAGTGACAAATTGAAGAGGAAATGTGTTGCATATCCTCATTAGCATTTGTTAATGTTGGTGGCTCTGTAAATAAGACATTGGACTGCTAATTGCAAGGTTAATCATTCAAACCCATCAACTGTGGAAAAAAATATGTGGCTGTATGCTTGAACAAAGATTTAATTACTTCAGAAACTCTGCATTGGAATCAAATCAATGGCAGTGAGCCTGCAATTTTTTTTTTTTTTAATATAATATGCATGTAAGGAGTCGTGATTGTGCTGTGGGATAAGCATTAGACTGCTAATGAGATCCCACTGTTATTTGGATTATATATATATTTTAATATAAAAGATTTAGCCCATGCCTTTATAGTGCTGATAGTAGAGTGGGAGGGCACATATTGATACAAAAATTATAATCTAGTAATGTGGATTCTTAGTGTGGTGCTGTGGGTTAATGTGCTAGACTGCAAAGTAGGTTTGAACTGCAAGGTCAGCGGTTCAATCTCACCAGCTGTTCCTCAGAAACTCTATACAGGGTCACTATGAGTCAAAACAGACTCAACTCAAAGGCACTTAGCAACAACAATTCCAAATGCAAATATTTCCTAGAGAGAGAGTCTAAAGAGAAGAGGATGAAGGAATTCCAGAGGGGTCAGAAGTGAGGGTGGAGCTGGGGGCTCTTTTTGTTAACCCTGAAATTGATATTAGTGTTTGGGTGGTATTTACTGGACAGTCATTAGTTCCAGAACAGGATCATATCAATAAAGATTTTGAAAAACAACAGAAATTTCCAGTCTTTCTCAATTCCACTAGTACTTACAACTAAGTGCTTACTTTGGAAGAAAAACAGAAACATGAGTCATCTGGAATAAAATCCACAGAGTGGTCATTCCCAAAACACCAGCCACTTTGACTCTCATTATCTATTCTCATTTAGGAAAAATAAAAACCTTCCAAATTCCAAGATAAAATACATTTAAGCAATGCCAACTTCAGCAGGCATCAGAAGTAAGCTATGTCTCTATGTTCCCGAACTGCAGGCAGCACTCAGAACCCCCGACTCACCTCAGACAGTAAATACTTTCTGGCAATTATTCTTGTGTTAGGACATGGAAGGTGAACACCCAAAGGTGTTGGGACTCCTTGGTTTTCTTCCTCTTGGTGACACATTATCCTCTGGAACTTGTTTCATTTAAAGACGTTTCTTCATATCATTTGTTGAAAATCTTGCAACAGCCAAAGAGAAAATGTCTTAAATGCAACATTCATCAATAGTTTTCTCACATGAAAAATGATATCGTGTAAAAGGCAAATCATGTGTTTACATGAGCTTATCTAAGTTTTTCTTCTGTCCGATGTGGCAACCTATGATACATCCTTTAAACAAATGTGTTTTTGCATTTCTACATACATAACACATAGAGTTGCAATTGGAATAAGAATTTACATCTTCAGATTTTTCATATTTCTAAGCTAATTGACTTCCTCGGCTAGGACTTTGCTGAAAACTGCTGAGCCAAATTCTTCCAGCGCCAAAGCTACTCCCTAACAGAGTTAGACCCATTTGGAAGTTGCATTAAGATTTCTTCAGCCTTCCAGGATGTGACTGCTTCAAAAGAGCTGAAAGCTACATTAGAAAAGTCAATACATCTTGAAACGAGAATATTTTTTTACTTGAAATGAAAACATGTATTAAGTTTTTAAAATGATGAATTGGAAACGGTCCATTAGGAAAAAAAAAAAAAAGATTGAAAGGTTTTGCTAAAATTTTCTTGTGCATACACAACATTTGTGTGGTTATGAAGCATTGTGTGGTTATGATGCCTAATTACATTATAAGTTTAAATAAAATAAAATAAAAGAGGGGGTATATATAAAAAACATTTATTCTAATTTCATTAGTTTATATTTGAATACTTTTTTTTTTTTTTTCAAGGAAAGCAAATTCCACTATAGTACGGAGTTGATCATTATGCCTTAAATGACCCCCCACAAGACATGGAATTAGAAAAACCCAATGTGGGATAGTAGAAATATGCACATGTTCAGATATTCCTCTGTCAAATTCTGTTTCTCCCACCTACTGGTTATGTAATTTGGAAAACAAAAATTAACCTCTCTGTGTCTTGTCTTTTCAGTCATTAAGATAGAAATCCCATTTAATGAACTAATATACACAAAGGACTTTTTGAACAGTGAATGTTAAAAAATAGTCACTATTTTTATTGGAATTAATACTGACATACAGAGCATAGATTAGGTTTTAATTAATGAAAATCTCTGGTATCAAAAACTGACCAGCAACAAAAAGTGGGGAGTAGTTAAACCTTACAGTTCAGGAACAGAGGACCCTAGCACCATCAAGGGAGAAGAGCATAAGCGAAATGTGGGATACTATCCAGAGAAGCAGCAACATTAGAAATGGAGGCAGAGATGAGGACATGGAGAAAAGGAGCAGCTGAGGACTCTAGACGCATGGAAAGAAAAAGGCTGTGTGCTGGTGGCCAGGAGATAGGCTTGCAGAATGTGTCCGTTGGTTAAGTGATTATATATTCCTAAGTGTTATTTTATGTACATCTCCTCCTCCTCCCAAAACTAAACAAAACAACAACAAGAAAAAAACAGGGAATAGAAGCAAGTACTTTTGAATGCTGATGCATGGAGGTGATTGTAATTATTGCAATGAAACAATGAGTGTAAAACTGATGTTCTCCCATGTAAATTATCACTCAATTCACAATAAAAACTTTTTTTAAAAAATAAAGAAACAACAAAAAACTGACCAGGGAATGAACTATTTTGGGTTGCTATAGTTTTATCCTTTTAAGCACTCGAATTTAGGAAAAGTAATAATTATTCCTTCATGTAGAGAATATTCTAAATATAATTCAAGCACTTTCTTATCATTTAGAATTGTTATAAATATGCTATATTCCAAGATTTTTTTTGAGTTTCTCAAGGTAATAAATGGCACTTACTAATACAATTTTTAGTTTGCATTATATTTTTTAGAATTTTTATTAGTAGCCATAATGCCTGAAGGAGTTTTTTTGTTTTTGTTTTTAATTTAAAGTAGATGGTCATGCATTGAGAAATTATGGTAGTTACACAGAACTGCCTATTAAGAGCATTAACATGTGATGACTTTTAGAACTGTTCTAATTAAAATATGTTTTAGGAGAAATCCAGTCATGTAGGATTTTATTAGGTTGTTGGGTACCATCAAGTCAACTGTAGACTTACAAGCTACCCCATATATAGGAGTAAACTCCCTACAGATTGTTTAGGCTATAATCAGAAACCCTATACAGGGTCACTATGAGTCCATACTGATTCGATGACACTTGACTACCACAAAATCTGTATAGAATATGCCACCAAGTATTACTCTTATGGTGCCATGGTTCAAACTGTTGAAGTTTTGGCTTATGGCCAAGCATTTAACCATTGTGTAGGATAAACATAGAATAAACAATGGATGGTGAACCAGAAGGTCGGCAGTTCAGGCCCACCAGCTGCTCTAAGAGAGAATGATGAGGATTTTTGTTCCTGCAAAATATTTATAGCCTCAGGAACCCTATAAGGTCTCTATGAGTTGGAACCAACTTCATAGCACTTAATAACAACAAATTTAAATTAATCTCAATATTTCCATTTAAAGAAGAAAGATCACAAGCAAATGATAAAATGTGGGTCACAGTCCAGTGCTGATCCTATAGTACCAAGATTACATAGACTAGTAGTTTAATGTATATGCAGTTTAAAAGAAAGAAAACAAAAAGGAAAACCATTTTCTTCCTTCTTTTATGTTTCTGTTTTGCTTTTCTAAATCTAAGAACCATATGGTTTTTTTGGAGTCCTAGTGTGCTGTAGAATAAGCACTGGACTGTTAAACTCAAGGTCAGTGGTTTAAACCTACTTGCTTCTCCTTAGAAGTCTCATACAGGGTTGTTATAAGTAGGCACCAACTTGATTAACCAACTCAACGGTATGTAACAACAACATAGATTTCTTACGATGATAATGACCCAATGAAATTTAAAAAGGAAGAATGTTTGCCCTTTACATTTTCCAAGTTTCAATCAGAACATACTAACATATTTACTACTATAGGAGATAATAAAGTATGTATGAATTATTTCAGTGACATGAAATGACAACTAGAAAGTATTCTGAGCATTTTATGGTGAAATTTTTCAATTGCAGGTTAAGCTAAAGTTAATTTAATTTCTAAATTTTACTGAAATGCAAAGCTACATTTTCTCAGTGGCCAAATGGCATGGCCAACTGGAATTATAGAGCCTGTACAGGATGCCTTAATACCCTTAGGCTGCCAAGTTTTTGTTTAGAATGTTTCCTAGTCTATGAAAGCAACTTTCCTAAGGACCTCCCTTCTAACAGGAAAACATACTAGTCTAAGTTAGTGTTAAAACACAAATTGGGCGAAGGATATTTCAATCACCTTAAAAACCTGAACTCTGTTCATTCCTTTTCATAAACATGGAATGCAAGTATTTGTACCAAAGGAGTCACAGAAATGTCGTGTAATGGTTTGGATTAATTTGTGTTGTGGCTTTGCTTTGAACCAAACGTCTTCACTACTGGTTCAGAATCTGGTTCTGATTTCCATTTAGATAGTACCTATGAAAGGGCCACAGTGAGACCTTGTATCAGTCAAGTTCTAATCAGGAGACAGGAACCACACAGTAGTTTGAATAGGAAAAGTTTGATATAAAGAATTATTAACTGTTACAAAGGATGGGAGTGATGAGGGATCAAATAGAAAGAAGTGAAGAGAATACTAAGGAATACAAAAGTAGCAGCTATAAAAAACAACCTCTATTCCTATAAGGTACCCAAAGATGAGCCCTTCTTCCTTCTCCAAAGGCTGAGATCGAGACCTTGTTAAAGAGCATAGTTGTAGTTCTCTGAAATGCAGAGGAATTGTGGTGGTGCCAATCTGTCCTCTATGGTTTCAGCGAAAGCTGTTCCTAAAGAGGTGGCTTGCTGGAGACATTCTACAAAATCATCTTAGGGGATTTTGGGGGAAAGTTCCTGACTGCTGCTAACTGCAGTGCATTGTTGGAACCAGGTGCATTCTGCAGAAACCTGTGTTGGTTAATACATGTAATACAGATGCCAAGCACTGAAAACTTGTGTGTGGTCTAGAACCAGGAAGACCCCTCAATGTCTCTTCGGTGGCCTATGCTAACAAATCTTATCATCATGCCAGATGGCAAGAGAGGAACTTAAAGGGTTCATCCCTATTTTTAAGGAGCAGAGAAGAGTGAATTTGGAACTAAAAGAAAATAAATGAGTAATTGTCATTTAATTAGTAAAAGCACTTTCTAGTTTCTTCTGAGAATCAGGTTACCTTCACCACAGGTAGAGGAGACTCAACTGGTGTGAAGAGGACTGCATGTGTATATCTTAGTGTCGAAATCAACAGTTGATACTCTGAGGCTTTCTCTCCCTTTGCCATTGAGTTATTCTTATTATGTTCCTTTGCTTCTGCTCTCCTCTTTCTGTGTAAACACCAGGACTGGTATTAAGAATAACATGAAAACAATTGCTTATTTCAAATATTTAATCCTCTTTGGATTGATTCAAGTTAAGGGAGCATATAATGAATATGTAACATGATCCTAGTCTATGTCTGACACAGTCACATTGTTAGTTGAAGAACCCTTGAGTTGTTAGGTACCTTTGAGTCTGTGTGTTTCATAGCAACCTTATGCACAACAGATTAAATCACTGCTGGTTCTGTACCATCCTGAGAATCTTTCCTGGGTATGAGCCCATTGTTGCAGCCACTGTATCAATCCGTCTTTTTGAGGGTTTTCCTCAGTTTCATTTGACCTCTAATTTACCAAGCATAAAACCCTTCTGCAGGGACTGGTCCCTCTTGGTAATATGATCAGGCTTGCTGTTGTTAGGTGCTGTGCAGTCAGTTTGACTCTTAGTGACCCTACATACAACAAAACAAAACATTGCCCTGTTCTGTGCCATCCTTACAAGTGATACACTTGAGTCCATTGCTGCCACCACTGTGCCAATCCAGCCCATTGAAATTTCTTCTGGCAGACAATGGTAAATTTAATATGATTCACTCACCCCATAATTCAAATGCATCGATTATTCTCTGGTCTTCCTTGTTCATTGTTCAGCTTTCACATGATACTGAAAATAGTATGGCTTGAGTAAGGGGCACTCCAGTCCTGAAGCAATATCTTTGCTCTTTAACACTTTAAAGAGGTCTTTTGCAGCAGCTTTGCCCTCTGCAATACATCGTTTGATTTCTCAATTGCTTCTTGCATGGGCGTTGCTTGTGGATCCAAGTAAAACAAAATCACTGATAATATAACTCTTGTTCAATTATCAGTATGTTGTCTATTGGTTCAGTTGTCAGTATTTTTGTTTTCTTTACATTGAGGTACAAAACATACTGAAAGCTGTAGTCTGTTATCTTCATCAGTAAGTATTTAAAGTCCTCTTTGCTTCCAGCATCCTAGTCCCCATTTATGTTGTTGCAAAAAGGTATATGCAATGAATAAGTTACTGGTCTTGAAAAATTCTATCATGTTATGTCCAGCTTTATTACTATTATCCATGCAATATTTTTCAACACCATACATCCTTCCACTCTATTTCCATTTTCCACATTCCAATCAGCAGTAAATATCAATGCATCTTGATTGCATACTTGATCAGTTTCAGACTTCAGAAGTTGGTAGAATTCTTCAATTTCTTCATCACTGGTTTTAGGGATTGGTGCATATCTCAGCTTGTCATCACTGGTTTTAGTGATTGGTGCATATCTCAGCTTGTCAGACTGTGGTCTTAAATGCTGCTGTGATGTTGGAAGCTATGCCATTACTATTTCATATAATAGCAGGGTAATCCAAGGTGGACACGTTTCAGGGGGAGCTTCCAGAATATGGTACACTAGGAAGAAAAATTAGGGGGGCTGCTTTTGAAAAAAAATGGCTGTGAAAACTTACAAACATAATTGGAACACTGAGACAGTGTTGTAAGATGTGGTTCTCAAGGCCACTCAAAATATGACTGGAGAAGAACTTCCTCCTCAAAGTAGAGTCTATCTTAATGATGTGGATGGCACAAACTTTCCATACCTTCATTTATTGATGTGGCACTACTTGAAAAGAGAAGAAACAACTGCAAAAATCCATTAATACTAGAAATGTGTTCTTGTTGTTAAGTGCCGTTGGGTCAGTTCCAGCTCATAGCAACCCTGCATAGGATTTTCAGGGAATGTATAATGAGCTTGAACTGCTGACCTTGAGGTTCAAACTGACCTTGCAGTCCAGAACATTCACATGCAAGTGCCACACTACGGATCCAAATAGAAATATAGAATGTACGAAATATGAATCTCAGAAAATTGGAAACTGTAAACAATGAAATGGAAGGCATAAAGGTTGATACCCTAGATAATAAGGAGCTGAAATGGACTGGTACTAGCCAGTTTGAATTGGAGGATCATATGGTTTATTATGCTGGAAATGACAAATTGAAGAGGAATGGTGTCACATTCATCATCAAGAAGAACATTTCAAGATCTATCCTCAAGTACAATGTTGTCAGTGATAAGAAAATATACATTGGTTACAAGGAAGACTAGTTAAAATGCAGGCACCAACCACTAAATACAAAAGTACTCTTATAAGTGCTTTTATGTCTTAGTGTATTTAATCTTTACAAAAACAAACAAACAAACAAACAAAAAAAACACAGGTATTCCGTACCCTTGTATAGAAGTTAAGTAATATGGAAGGCTATTTCGTGCACATTTAACATTTTATATTAATTTAATCTTTCCTTTATAAACTGTGCAATTTTGGACAATTATTTGATCTTTAGATTACACTGTATCTTCTACTATAATGTGGGGTGAAAATAATATTGATATCACAGTTCTTGTGAGAATTGAATTAGATAATATGCACAGAAATGCTTACTATTATGTCTGGCACATTATATGAACTCAATAAACAAGCATTTGAGATAGTGGTGGTTCATAAAGGAATGATATTCATACCTGGTGTGTCACTATAGAATAAGCACTGGGCTTCAAGAATGATTTGAATTGCAAGGTCGATGGTTCCAACACACCAGCTGATCCTCAGAAGCCCTATACAGGGCTACTGTGAGTCAGAACAAACTCTATGGTACTGAACAACAACAATAACAAGATATGGATAGTCTTATCATACAGTGGGGGCTTGCGTGTTGCTGTGATTCTGGAAGCTATAGCAAGGGTATTTTAAATACCAGGGGAGAGTCACTCATGGTGGACAGGTTTCAGCTGAGGTTCCAGATGAAGACAGACTAGGACGGAGAAACAGACTACTTTCAAATATTTAGTTACCGAAAACCTTATGAATAGCAGTGCAACACTGTTAGCACAAAAATGTTGAATATTGAAACCTGACGAAGAACACCAGAATATTGTCAGATACGGTGCTGGAGGATGAGCCCCTCAAGTTGGAAAGTACTCAAAGTATGACCAGGGTACAGCTGTCTCCTGTACTGTGATGATGCAAATGGAGCAAAGCCTTTGGAACCTTCATTTACTCATGGAGTACAACTCAAAATGAGGAGAAAGAGCTGCAAACATCCATTAATAATTGGAACAAGGAATGTAGGATTTATGAATCTAGGAAAATTAAAATTTGTCAAAAAACAAAATGGAACACATGAACATCAATATCCTACGCATTAGTGAGCTGACGTGAACTGATATTGGCCATTTTGAATCTGATAATCACATGGTTTATTATGCTAGAGACACGGAATTGAAGAGGAATGGTGTCACATTGACCGTCGAAAGAACATATTAAGATCTGTCTTGAAGTAAAGCACTGTCTGTGATAGAATAATGCCTACAAGGAAGACCAGTTAATATCATGATTATTCAAATGTATGCACCAACCACTAAAGCTAGTGATGATGAAATTGAAGAATTCTACCAATGTCTTCAGTTTAAATTTGATACAACATGCAATCAAGATGTGTTGATAATTACTTATGATTGGAATGCAAAAATTGGAAAGAAAGAAGAAGGATCAGTAGTTGGAATGTATGTATGGCCTTGGTGACAGAAACAATGCTGGAGATTGCATGATAGAATTTACATATGATTTCATTGCAGATGCTTTTTTTAAAACAATAATAAAGATGACTATACACATGGATCTCACCAGACAGAATACACAAACATCGAATTGACTATATCTGTGAAAAGAGAAGGTGGAAAAACTCCATATCATCAGCCAAAACAAGGCCAGGAACAGACTGTGGAACAGACCATCAATTTCTCACTAGCAAGTTCAAGCTGAAGCTGAGTGAAATTAAAACAAGTACACAAGAGGAAAAATATGAACTTGACCATATCCCACATGAATGTAGAGATTGTCTGAAGAACGGATTTGATGCATTAGACACTAAAGACTGAAGACCAGAAGAGGTGTGGATGACATAAAGATCATCATACAGGAAGAAAGCAAAAGGTCATTAAGAAGACAAAACAGAAGAAAATGGATTTCAGAAGGGACTCCAAAACTTGCTCTCTAGCATAGAGATACTAAAGGAAATGGAAGAAACGAGGAGGTAAAAAAGCTGAATAGAAAATTTAAGAAAATATTATAAAAATTAAGAAAATAGAAAACAAAGATAAATATTATAATGTGCAAAAAACCTGGAGTTAGAAAACCAAAAGAGAAGAAGACAGTCAGCATTTCTTAAGCTGAGGGACTGAAAAAAAATCAAGCCTCATCTTGCAATATCGAAGCATTCTATGGCCAAAAGTTGAATGATGCAGAAAGCATCAAAAGAGGAGAGGAGGAAATAATATATGCACTAGAGGGTAGCCATGTATTGACCTGGGTGATGGGGCAGTCCATATACAACAGGAGGAAGGCTGGCAGAGGAAAGATGGGCATGACAGGAGACTCAGGGAGGAATGTAGTGGTTAAAGTGAATAGAGGTGAATGCTGTTAACTGTTGGTGCAAGGATGGGTTTGCAACCATGTAATGAAGCAAGACATATGATATGTCATTTCATGGAGGGTTTTGCTCTTATTTGTTGACCCTCTATTTAATAAGCATAATGTCCTTCTCCAGGGATTGATTCTTCCTGACAACACATCCAAAGCACTAGAGATGACGTCTCACCATTTTCACTTCTAAAGAACATTCTGGTTGCACTTCTTACAAGACAGATCTGTTCATTATGGCAGAGCATAGTGTTTTCAATATTCTTCTCCAAGTCCATAGTTACAGTGCATTGATTTTTCTCCAGTCTTCCTTATTCATCATTTAACTTTCACATGCATCTGATGTGACTGAAAATAGTATACTTGGGTCGGGGACACCTTTGTCCTCAATGTGAATTCTTTGCTCCTTAATACTTCAAAGAGGTCTTTTACAGCAGATTTTCCTAATGCAATACTTCATTTGATTTTCTGACAGCTGCTTCCATGAGTGTTGACTTTGGATTCAAGTAAAATAAAATCATTGAAAACTTCAATATTTTCTACATTTATCATGGTGATATTTATTGGTCCAGTTGTGAGGAATTTCTTTTTCTTTATATAGAGGTGCAGTCAACACTGAAGGTTGATCTTTTTAAGTATGTCAAATCCATTTCTCTTCCAGCAAGCAAGGTTGTGCCATCTGAATATTGCAGGTTATTGATGAATTCTTTTCTAATTCTGATGCCACATTCTTCTTTACATAATCCAGTTTCTTAGATTATTTGTTCAGTATACAGATTGAAAAGTATGTAGAAAAACGTAACTCTGCTACACACCTCTCCTGAGTTTAAACCATTCAGTATCCTCTTGTTCTGATTTAACTACTGCTTCTTGGTCTATATACCAGTTCCTCATGATCATAATGAAGTGTTCTGGAATTACAATTCTTCTCAAGGTTATCCATAATTTGTCATGTTCCATACAATTAAATGCCTTTGCATAGTCAATAGAGCTCAAATAAACATCTTTCTTGTATTCTATGCTTTCAGGCAAACTCCATCTGGAGTCAGCATACACCTCATTCCATGTCCTCTCCTGATTCCAGGTTGAATTTCTGTCAGGTTGATGTACTACTACAACCACTTTTTAAAAATTTATCTTTAACAAAATTTTACTTACATTTGATATTGATGATATTGGTTTATTGATTCCTGCATTCTGTTGGATCACCTTTCTCTGTACCAAAATGGCCAGTCATTTCAAGAAATAAGATATGTTCTAGAACTGGTGGTACTGAAGGAAGAAGTTCAAATTACTGAAAACAAGCTTCCAGGAGTTGACAGAATACAAATTAAGTATTTCAACAAATTGTTGCAGTGCTGGAGGTGCTTATTGTTCTCTGCTATGAAATTTGGCCAACAGATTGAAAGAGATCCATATTTGTGCAAGAATGTGTATGGAATAGTATTTACTTTTGTTGCCTTTAACTCTTATTCTCCCTTGTCAGAAACATGTTGTATTGACTCCCCACCCCCACCCCCACCCCCGCCCTACCACCTTACTGTTACAGTCTTTCCTTTCACACAAGTTAATAGGTGTCTAGGAGTCCTGGTGTGGCACTGTGGGTTAATGAGCCAGACTGCAAAGCTGTTTGAACTGCAAGGTCATCCGTTCAAGCTCACCAGCTGCTCCTCGGAGACCCTATACAGGGTCTCTATGGGTCGGAACCGACTAGACGGCATTTCACAACAACAACAACTGTCTTGTTAGTGATTTACTCCCTCTTTCCCTGACAGTCTTCAAAGAGTGTTTCTTCCTGTGTTTAATCCTTTTCTTGACTTTTTATATTTGTGGTCTCATACAATGTTTGTCCTTTTGTGTATGATTAATTTCATTCAGCATAATGTTCTCTAATTTCATTCCTGTTCTTAGGTCTTTGATATATTCATTGTTATTATTTAATGTTGCATAATATTCTGTTGTGTATATTTACCATAATTTGTTTATCCATTCTTCCATTGATGGGAATTTATATTGTTTCCATCTTTTTACTATTATGAATAGTGCTACAATGAACATGGGTGTACATGTATCTATTCATATTACAGTCTTATTTCTCTAGGATATATACCAAATAGAGAAATTACAAGATCATATGGTATTTCTGTGACTCTGTAGGGTAAGCACTGGGCTGCTAACTGGGAGTTACAAACCCACACCCACTAGTCCTCAGAAACCTTACACAGGATTATTAGCAGATAGAACTGATTTAACAGCACCTAACAGCAACCACTCTGGTAGTGTAGTGGTTACAAATCGGGCTGCGAACTGCAAGGTCAGCAGTTCGAAACTACCAGTGGTTCCGCGGGAGAAAGATGAGGCGTTCTGCTCCCGTAAAGACTTACAGCCTCGGAAATCTTGTACAGGGTCGCTATGAGTTGGAACCGACTCCACGGCACACAGCCACCACCACCACCAGCGGCAACCACTGGTGTGGTGCTGTGGGTTAATGCACCAGACTGCAAAGCTGTTTGAACCACAGGTCGGCGGTTTAAGCTCACCAGCTGCTCATTGGAAACTCT
This sequence comes from Chrysochloris asiatica, assembly GCF_000296735.1. NCBI lineage: Eukaryota > Metazoa > Chordata > Mammalia > Afrosoricida > Chrysochloridae > Chrysochloris > Chrysochloris asiatica. Next base: position 27,881,922 of record NW_006408534.1, read on the forward strand.
ATACAGGGTCGTTATGGGTCGGAATTGACTTGATGGCACTTAACAACAACAGCAATCACAACATGGTATTATTATTTCCAACTTTTTGAAGACGTGCTATACTGTTGTCCACAGTGCTTGCATGATTTTACAGTCCCACCAGTTGCTTTTGTTGTTGCTCAGTGCCACTGAGTCAGTTCCGAACCATAGCGACCCTATATAGGATTTCCAAGGAGCGTTTGGTGAGTTTGAACTACTGACCTTGCAGTTCAAACGACCTTACAGCCCAGCACGTTAACCCGCAGCTCCACACCGGCACTCATGTTCTAGTCCTTGAACACTCTCTCAAGCATTTGTTGTTTTCTGTTTTCTTTTATAAACGTTGTTATTAATGCTGTATTAAGATGCTATCTCACTGTATTTTTTTTTATTTGTAGCTCTCTAATGTCAAAACTGTCAAATCTGTTTATGGAAACAGCCTGCCAATTCTTTCTCCCACAGTGCAGCTGGTGGTTTTGAACTCCAGATCTTTTGGTTAGTAGTCTAACTATTTAACCACAATGCCTTGAGGATTCTTAACAAACATGTTGTTGTTGTTACGTGCTGTGGAGTTGGTTCTGACTCATAGTAACCCTGTACAGGAGCAACTGGTGAGTTTGAACTGCTGACCTTTTGGTTAGTCATCCAGTGTATATCCTACAATGCCATAAATATTAATTGTTATTATCGTTATAATATAGATTAAAGATTAAAATATATACTAAGCCAGTAGTCTAGTGGTTATGAATCGGGCTGCAAACCTTAAGGTCAGCAGTTCGAAACTACCAGCTGTTCCACCGGAGAAAGATGAGGCTTTCTGCTCCCGTTTAGAAACCCTGTACAGGGTCACTATGAGTCAGAAATGACTCCACGGCACATAACAACAAACAACATAGCTATTTTGTACTTGTTGGCAAAAATAGAAAAGACTTTCTCTCCTCATAAGCTTAATTTCCTTTTGATTTGTTGCATTGGTTTCTGTTTGTTTTGCTTTTCATCTAAGTTCTAACTTATGAAAGAAAACAGTGAAAAAGGAAATTCAAACTTTGTTCAATGTATTTTAATTACTCACAGCACATGAAATGTAGTTTTCTCATGTGTACTTTGCCTGGGAATATATAAAAAAAATATGTAAAAATTGAAATGAAAAATATAAAAAAGACTCAAGTCTAAAGATTGTAAAGGAACAAGTGTCTTTCAGACTTACACTATCTTTCTAGATTGACATTTAGGAATCCTTCTTACTTCTGGAATTAGGAATTTGCTCAAGATAAATATAGTTGAACTTCATATAAGAATCCATTACATCCTTTATGCTATTACGCCTACCTTGGTCTAACCATATACCTCCTTTAAAATTTACATTTTTATGACTTTAACCTAGGAAATTGTCTATTTGAATCAATTTCTTATTTCCCTTGTAAAATATGGTTTTCATAATACTCAAAGACTGATTTTATTAAATCAAATAGAGCACGCTCATCTATTTTCCACTTTTATGTTGGAAATGATCTGCATTTGTGGATTTTTTTTTTTTTTTCCACCCAGACAAAGATAAGTCTAGAGAAAAATCTGTTTTCTCTTTGTCTTATGTCTTTTGTCAATGAAAGTTACTCGGCATTTAGCAGGTTTTCTTCTATCAAGAAAACTAAGCAAATTTACAAAGGTTACATATTAAAGGTATCCTCTCTCTTTCTATCAACATCAGATCATTTATGTGGACTGTCAGTGAGTTCTCAAAAAGAGATGTGAATGTTAATTGAAGGTTCAGCTTGAATTCATGTGAGGGGGTCAAGCTCTTCTAGGAACCTTGGCTTGGGCAGGACCCACCTATGTTTAGAAGAAACAACTATAAACACAGAGAGCTTGCAGTGCATGGACTCTGTATGAGGCATTGTCTCATGTGCTGCCACACTAGCTCCTAAGAATCATTCTGTAAAGGTGATAATGTTATTTCTATCTTATAAATGAAGTGACTGATTAAAAAATAAATATTCAGTGTCAAACACATGAAAGCACTTGAATGCAATTTTGTTTTGAATTTATTCTCTTTCTACACCACCAATCATTCTCTTAGGGTAAAAAACCTTTCTCTATATAGTAAATAATCTGCAAGGAATAAAAGCTGCAAAATTTCCTTTTAGTCAGATAATTGTTAAAAAAAAATATATATATACATTGCCAAGTGGATGGAAGTATAATTTATTAAGCAAATTAATTTATCAAATTAACCTGTATCAAAATTCTGAACAGACAAGTAATTTTAAAAAATTATGAAATATTCACTAAATCTTATGACATGTTAATAATATTATTTATCTGACGTTACTCTTACTAGTGCAAAGATTTTCATTCACAATTTTATTTAACACCATTATATATACATCCCTACAGAAAGATATCATGCTTGGTAAAATGGAGACTAATCAAAAAAAGACAAACACCTCCCCCCTCCCCCGCACCAATGAGATGGATTGGCACAGTGGAAACAATGGGCTCAGGAGTAACAACAATTGAGAGGCTACCTCAGGACTGAGCAGTGTTTCATTCTGTTGCATATAGATAGGGCCACTATGAGTTGGAGTGGACTCGAAGGCACCTAACAACAACAAAATACACATATGAGGGAGCTTCAATAATTCCATTGAAAAGTCTGCTGTCTTTTCATTCTATTTTTCCATGAACTTTTTGAAATCCCTGATATTCAGGCTCAATAAATTACTATTAATATAAAAGAAGACAGGCAATAGGAAATTTATAAATATCATTTGCAATAGGTTGTAAAATATAATAAATTTAGCATGGACCTGACCTTGATTTATCTACTGGTATAGGATGGAGTTTGCTTAGACTAGTGGTTTTTTTATTTGGAGGCATTTCAAAACCCTTTATACACCCAATATTTGCAGTAGTAATACACAAAGTTATTCTGGTTGAAAGGAGAAAAGAAAGGGATTTGAGATAGACCTTCTGAAACCCTGGGCTAGATGTGGTGTGCTCTAGCATTGTGGGTATCTACACTCTGAATCAGACAAAGCCAGAGCACATAGTTTTTATTCACAATCTTCCATGAGCGCTATTGGTGCAATATTTGCAACTAAAGCTAATCGACTTCATTCAAATAACATTTCACTAAGGCACGATGGTCTTGGGGCATTCTTGCCCAGCAGCTACAGTGTTCCTATGGGGTAAACACTTTTGTGAAGATCAGCTCCAAGGAGAAAATCATGACATAGAAAGAACATATTTATTAGGGCTTAATGAGTACCAAGTATCTTGTTAGGTGACCCATAGAAGACCAGCATCAAAAATTTCATGGAGAAATTCCATTATCTATTCCATTTTAGCCACAAGCTTTTTGAAACCTGCTTCTATACCCTAACATTTGATCTCAGAATTGAAATATTACATGATAGATATTATTACCACCCTCATTTTACTAGTTGGAAAACAAAAGCTTGGAGGACTCAGGGAAATTTTCAGTCTTACAGCTAAATACTGGAGTTTGGAAATGAAGCCAAATCCATCTGATACTGAGGCCTTTTTACTCAATCAAAGCCTTTTACTAAGCATAATGCCACCTCCAGTTATATCAGCATTGTCACTATTATTTTTATAATCTTAATAAACATGTTGCCACTGCATCATTTCCTTAATGGGTTATAGCAGTAAATCTCATTTGTCTTACTGATCCTATTCAAGCTAAGCTCCTTCAAGGCAGTCCATCACTTGCCATCACTTTACTGTAAACTCCATCTTTCCTTAAGTCATGTTTCCTTCACAGAGCCTGTCATAGCTACTTTAAACCTCAAAAGTCCCTCATCTCTGCACTGGCTTTGTCCTAATGGTACCAAAAACATCATTTTTCATTTTAATCATTGTCTGTATTAGTTATTATCTAATGTTTCATGTTGGATTTTTAACACAAATTATACATTTAATATGAAATTAATTTTTTATATATTTTTATCTTCTAAATTGAGGTACATAACATATTGGAGGCCAGTGGGAATGAATTTGCTTGGATGCACATTAAGCCAATTTTGGTTGTATTTTATTTAATCAAAATAAATATTCTTGATTGTGAAATCATCAAAAGCACAGAATCTAATCCAGACATTAGGACCAAGATGGATTATATGAAGAAGAACGTGGCACCAAGATTGAAAGAAGACTCAGTAACAGCTTGTGATATGCCAATGATACAACTGGCTTGCGGAAATCAAAGAGGAATTAAAATATTGATGAACATCAGAGACGATAATTTTTATTGTGGATTATGCCTCAATACAAAAAAAACACAAAACTCCTCACAATTGAACCAATAAACAGCATCATGAAAAACAGAGAAAGATTGAAATTGTCAAAGAGTTCATTTTGCTTAGATTCACAAACAACACTCATGGAAGCAGCAATCAAGAAATCAAAGTATGCATTTCATTAGGGAAATCTGTTTTAAAAGACCACTTTAAAGGTATGGGGCAGTACGTTAAGCACTGGACTGCTAACCACAAAGTAGAAGGCTCAACCCCACAAGTCGCTCCTCAGAAACCCTATGCAGGGTCACCATGAGTCAAAACTGACTTGAAGACAGCAACAATGAAGTGTTAAAAAGTGAAGATGCCAGTTTGAGGAGAAAGGTGTGCCTGAAAGCCTGAAACAAAACCATGATACTTTCACTTGCCTCAATAGCATTCTAGGCCTGAGAATTTCTCAGATGTGCAGGCTACAGGTCAGGAAACACTTTGGGATAACCTCCAAGTATTTAACATGGGATTCTAGACTAAACTAAACTAATAAATTATTCTCTGGAGAATACAGTTGAAAGTACAGGTTAATGTAGTTGACGATTCAATTTAGAAAATTCTGAGTTTAGAACCCATGGGATATCCAGATAGAGGAAGCTATCCATGAGGCAGGTGCATATTCACATCTGAGTTCTTCGAAACCAAAGATAAAGATATGAAGTAATCAATAAAAAATTTTTAAATTTGACCAAGGGCAACCCTGTATGTGTCAGAGTAAGACCCAGCTCAATAGAGTTTTCAATGGCACAGTTTTCAGATGTAGATCATCAGGCTTTTCTTCAGAAGTACCTCCGGCTGGACTTAAATCTACAACCTTAACTGTTTGCACCACCCTGGGACTCCAACAATATATGTGTATGTAGTTAAAATTGTGCATGTGGATTAGATTATGCAGATAGAGAATGTTGATCAAAAGAGGCGTCTGTTAAGAGGCCCAAAAGAATACCAACATTTAAGGGACTGGTGAAAGAAGAACTTTCAGAGATAAAGGAATGGCAATAGAAGCAGGAGAAAGTAGTAGAAAGTTGTATTTATTTTCCTATTCCACACAACAGATGTTTAATTATTTTTCATTCTTCTCAAAGTCATTGCAATTGCACAACTCTAGATTGTGCCGTCCACATAACATACAATTTGAATGGATTCTTCAGGAGTTGGGTGGTTCTGTGGCCTATGGCTGCCTCATGCTCAACACAAACACACACACAAATAGTATCAAGAATAAAGTCCCTACTTCTACCTCCCTTTCACTGTTGTTGTGAAGTGTCATGGAGTCAGTTCTGACTCATAACAACCCTATATAGGATTTCCGAGAAGCAGCTTGTGGGTTTGAATTACTGATTTTACGGTTATTAGTCCAATGCTTATCCTACAGCGCCACACCAGGACTCAAAATATTCATCCTCCTTAACACTAGAGTTCCTTTGGGTTGTTTGTACAGTCATGGAAGCCAGCACATCCATTAATGCTATCCTACTGATGCAGTTCAGCCCCAAACTCCATTTGTACAGAAAGTTTACATTTATAGAAACGAAAGAAAGAAAGAAAGAAAGAAAGAACAAAAGAAAGAAAGAAAGAAAGAAAGAAAGAAAGAAAGAAAGAAAGAAAGAAAGAAAGAAAGAAAGAGACATCTATATACCCCTAACCGTTATTTCCACAAGGTGTTTTTTATGTACTCATTGGAACTTGCCTAATAAAGGGCTATTTTACCTACTGTAATGATAACATTAAAAAAATATATATCATCAAATAGAGAATTCTGTACGTGCTCTCTATGAAAAGATGTTCCCTTAAAGATGCAGCTTTTAATGCATAGTGTAAAATGCTTGTAGCTTTTATTATGTCTTAGATGGAAAACATGTTTTACTGCATACCAAAGTAACAGACGTCAACTCACTTTTTAAATTGGGAACAGCTTTTCATTTTGTTCTATCCAACATTTGCTGGGTCCTAATTCAACCCTTCCCTCCCTCTATTCTACCTCCCACTACCATGCATTTGTCTTTTCTCTAGCAAAACAATGTCACAAAATGCTTTTTCAAGTGGCAAGGGCAATGTTTGCAAGATGACAGTAGCAGCATTTCGAGATAGGCATCTACCACGCTCCCCTTTTATTCAATCCAAATAAAAGAGAGGTACTAGAAGGTGAAACGTTTACTACCTCAACATTGCTGATTGGACACAATCCACAGGAAACCCAGATGTCCAGAGAAGTAGATCATAGAGGGGAAGTCATGTGGCTGTAGAGCCAAATTTTTATTTCTAGCCTCCCGTGTAAGTACAAAAACAAACAACACCCCCCCCACACACACACACACAAAACGACCATCTGTGTTGCTATTAAAACCCAATATGGAAGCATCCATTCCAATCTTTTTCCAAGTGCTACTTGTTTATTTACTGATGATTAGTATAACAGTTCATTCTTCATAAAATTTTAATGGAATTTACAGTTTAAATGCGATTTCAGTAGTATGTATTTGATACAAAGGATTTCTGGAGTAGTAAGCTTTACTCTTTGGTGGGGGAAAAGAATACAGATTTCAGATAATTAAATATAATTTCCTTGAACCATATACTACTCATAAACCTTGAATCATATACTACTCATAAATTGTTATATGTTATTGAGTCAAATCCCACTCATAGTGGCCCTATGGGGACAGAGTAGGATTGCCTCATAGGGTTTCCTAGATTGTCATCTTTGGAGATGACCAGGTCCTTTGAATTGAAGAGCAGCTAATGGGTTTAAACTGCCGGCCTTTTGGTTAGCAGCAGAATGAAACAGACATTTAGCTACCAGATTAAGTATTAAATTAAGGGAACCTAAGCAGAATGTTAGTTCTGCTGTGCATAAGGTTGCTTTGGGTTGGTACTGACTCGATGGCACCTAACAACAACAACAAAGCAGAGTGTGGCATAAACATACTTAAAGTAAGTCGTCCTCTGCTGGTGAGAAGGATGTTAATTGTTTTAAGATACAATGTAGTCCCAAATCTGAACATAATCTTTGAATTCAGGCGATCCAACTTCTATTCCTAGTCCTCAACTAGGACTGGTCTGTTCTAGACAAGTCTGTAATTTTCTATACCTTGTGCAAATTTTCCCAAATGCAAAACAGGGAAAAGCTATTACAAGTAGAAATGAGGTAATCGCACATAAACTTCATCAAACAAAGGGTCGTGAAGAAATGAAAGACAACGGATTTTTTTTTTTTTTGTAACAATGTAGATTGTTTTTTTTAACTTAAGCTTTTCAGATAGCCAAGTTTAAAGTTGATGGTGCCCATTTAAAAAGCAAAATCACAGAAACATGCAGGAAAATTTGGAATCAATTTATTTTTTAAAGACATGTTCTTTGCAGCTGTTGTTCATTAGGATACTTTTATTGACGTGTCCAGAAGTCTTTCCTAGTAGTTTAGGCACGCGGGGGCTTTGAGCCCTATGAAGTATAGCAAATTGCAGATGAATTGGTCCAGAAGTGTAGGTTCCTTTTTAAAAAATGCTTTGTAAAATAGAATATTCTCAAGGGAGTGATTGATGGGGGAGGGGAAGCATATATTCACATTTAAAAGATCCTTGACCTTCTGGAATGCACATCTAAACTTCTGCAACAGTAGCCCAAAAGGACTGAAACCCAGTGTTCAAAATGCATTTCTAATACGGTGCTTTCTCCAAGGAGTACAAACCAAACGATCCAGGGATAATTAGATTATAATAAGATGATATTTGCTTTAAGAGAATAATTTTTTGTTGTTGAGTAGTTTTTCTATTGGTACATCACAAATTTTCTGGGCCTCAGGAAGAATAGGAGTTTGCCAACTGGATTTAGCACACAAAGAGTGATTCAATTAATGAAATAGCATATCCAAAAGCACAGAAGCTAAGAAGTGCACTAAGCAAGTTTGGAAGAAATGTACACATTGCTTTGTTTATTTGTTCTTTATTTTATAAACATATGCTGAACTACTATGCACTGGAGTCCTGCTGTGGCACTGTGGCACTGTGGGTTAATGTGCTTGACTGCAGGTTGATTTGAGCCACAGGGTTGATAGTTCAAGTTTACTGGCTGCTCCTTGGAAACTCTCTACAGGGTCGCTATGAGTAAGAACAGACTCGATGGCACTTAACAACAACTATACACTGGATACTACGTTAGTGTTGGGCACTAGTGAGTTGTTTTCAATATATAGTGGCCATATGCTACAGATCAATCTTTAGGATTTTCTTGATTGCAATTTTTACAGAAGCAGCTCCCCCAGATCTTTCTCCAAAGAACCAGTGGGTAGGTTTGAAGTGTCAGCTTCTTGGTCACCAGCCAAGGAGTTAACCTTTGTCCCACCAGAGCTCTTTTCTGGGTACCATGCTGCATGATTAATAAGACACATCTCTGAAAACCAAGTAATTGACAATCCAGTGAGGGAGGTAGATAAGCAAAAAAACTAAATACAGTGTGTTAAGTTTTTTTGCACAGGTAGGAATGAGTCCTAAGGGAAGTCAGTGCTAGAGAGAAGAAAGGATGTATATATCTGAAGGCTAAAGGGGGTGGAGGAAGAGGGGAGAAAGTAAATTGAGAGAAAATGTGACCCTTGAACTAAGTCCTGAAAAACAAAGAAAAGGTAGCTATTATAAATTGAATTGTTGTTGTTAAGTGCCATCGAGTCAGTTCTGACTTATAGAGACCATGTATAGTGTTTCTGAGGAGCAGTTGATGAGCTTGAACCACCTGTAAGGTAGGTTGTGGTTCAAACCTACCTTACAGTCCAGCACATTAACCCACAGCACCACACCAGGACTCTACCAATTGAATTAGGTCCCCAAAAAGTAAGTGGTGTAAATCCCTACTTCTATGTGCTGGATTGCAAGGTCAGTTTAAACACCAAAGTTGGTGGTTCAGATTTATCAACCATTCCACAGAAACCCTATACAGGGTCACTATGGGTCAGAGCCTACTTGATGGCACTTAACAACAGCAACAACAAATGCCTATGATTGTAATCCCATTTGATATAATGATATTGTCTGCATTTTGTTGGGTCACCTTTCTTTGGAATGAGCACAAATACAGGTATTTTCCAATCAGTTGGCCTAGTAGCTGTCTTCCAGATTTCTTGGCATAGATGAGTATGTGCCTCCAGTGCTTTATCAGTTTGTTAAAAGATTTCAATTTGTATTCTTTCCATTCCTGGTACCTTGTTCTTTGCCAGTGCACTCAGGACTTCTCCCTTCAATACCACTGACTCTTGATCATATGCTACCTCTTGAAATTGCTGAATGTCAACCATTTATTTTGGCACAGTGACTTTGTGTATTCCTTCCATCTTCTCTGGATACTTTCTGCATAGTTCAATATTTTCCTCATAGAAACCTTCAATACTGTAAGGCAAAGCCTGATCATGTTCTTCACTTTTGGTTTTTTTAACTCCAGGTCTTGGTACATTTTATTATAATATTTTACTTTGTCTTCACAAGCTACCATTTGAAATTTTCTGTTCAGGTCTTTTGCCTCCTCATTTCTTTCATTTGCTTTAGCATCTCTATGCTGGAGAGCAAGTTTCACTTTTAACATCACTCTTGCTCTTTTCCTTCATTCATGTCTTCTTAATGACCTTTTGCTTCCTTCTTGTATGATGTCCTTGATGTCCTTCCACAACAATTCGGGTGTTTTGTCATTCATGTCGAATGCACTGCATCTGTTGGTGAGATGGTCTCTAAATTCAAGT
>NW_006408534.1:27893168-27897250 GCF_000296735.1 Chrysochloris asiatica
ATACATCACTATTTATCTCTGATATATTTATCCCATGCAAACCTACCTAAGTATTTCCTTATGGATGTTGTTCTTCCACTCCACCCCCTTTTTGTATATTACCCCCCCTTACCTTACCTTGGAAATGTTCTTCTCAGCCCCCAGCTATGATGTGCCTATCCCCTTAACCTGTGCTCTACTCTCCCCTTCTTCCCACAACCAAGATTTTTTTTTTTTTCCTTTTTGTATGGGTACCTTTTCTTAAGCTTTAACAATAATGGTTTTATTCAATATTTGCTCTTTAATTTCACTCAGCATAATGTCCTCAAGGTTCATCCATATTATGTGGTGCTTTGCAGCTTCATTGCTATTCTTCAAGGTAGCACAGTAGTCCATTGTGTGTATATATCAAAATTTGCTTATCCATTCTCCCATTGATGGACACTTAGGCTGTCTCCATCTTTTTGCTATTGTTAATACTGCAGCGATAAACATTGGTATGACTATATCTACTCATGTTCTGGCTCAGATTTCTTGTGGATATATACCAAGTAGAAGAATTGCTGGATCATAAGGTATTTCTATTTCCAACCTTCTGACGAAACACCATATATTTTCCAGAGTGGCTGAACCATTTTGCATTCCCAGCAGTGATGTAGGAGTGTTTCCGTCTCTCTGCATCCTCACCAACATTTATCGCCCTCTGCTATTTTGAACTTCACTGTTGTTGCTCGTGTGAGATGATACCTCATTGTAGTTTTGTTTGCATCTCTCTAATGGCTTTCTGCTCCCATAAAGATTCACAGCCTCAGAAACCCTGTACAGGGTCACTATGAGTCGGAATTGACTCCATGGCAAACAGCCACCACCAATGGCTAATGATCATGAAAATGTCTTCATATGTTTGTTGGCTGCTGGAATCTCTTCCTTGGTGAAGTGTCTGTTCATATCCTCTGCCCTTTTTTTTTTTAGTTGGGTTATTTGTCTTTTTCTTGTGGTGGTGTTGTACTTTTCTATAGATTTTAGAGATTAGTCCCTTCTGATATGTCATTGCAAAAGATTGTTTCCCGTTCTGTAGGATCCTTTTTTTACGCTTTTGGTGAAATCTTTTAATGCATGTACGTTCTAATTTTTAGTATGTCCCAATCATCTATTTTGTCTTCTCTTATTTGTGCAATTCTCTCAATGTTTGATAGTCTATGTGTGCCCTGAATTAAAGCCCTTAAATTTGTCTTTATTTTGCCTTGATGATGAGGCTATAAACCTTTATGAGAGTAAGATGTCTCATCTTTCTCCCATGGAGCTCCTGGTAGATTGAACTGCTGACTTGAAGTTAGCAGCCCAACTTATAACCCACTATGTTACCAGGTCTCCTGATTTGTTGTTGCTGTTAGGTGCCATCGAATTGGTACCAACTTACAGCGACCTTATGCACAGCAGAATGAAACACTGTCAGATCCTACTACTGTTGCCACGTCTCCTGATATATGTTAGAAATGCCTGATAAAGTAAATGGATAAGGGACTTAATAACCCTTACTTTGCATTCTTATGGGTAGTAACACTTCAAAATAGTAGGTACTTTGAAGTGAGACAGGTCTTACTATTATTTAATCCTTGTAAGCCTACATTTTTGTAAAGTGTAGGGAAAATCTGCCTTTTGGATACATGGTGCTTTAGGATAAGCAGGACTTATACACACAAAATCTGCATTTCAAAGCCACCAGCAGCTCCTTTGAAACCCTACAAGATCATTATGAGTCAGAACCAAATCAATGACATTTAAAAACAACAATATTGGTATAATTAGAGGTTATACGTAAAAAGGACCTAAAACATATTAGATGCTGAGTACAATGTTGATTTGTAAATCAATAATGGAAATAAATTATAAATTGATTTAATATCTGTCTTTCATATGGTTTTCCCCTCAACCTCTCTCTTAGTATCCATGTCCCATCCAATCATTGTTCATCCACAGCTATAGACCTGTCCCACGATTCATTGAAAAATGAACTTTATTGTAGATGAACACATTTATCTTCCCATAATGGCACTGTGGGTTAATGCGCTAGACTGCAAAGCCATTTGAACTGCAAGGTCAGCTGTTCAAGCTCACCAGCTGCTCCTCAGAAACCCTATATAGGGTCGCTATGGGTTGGAATTGACTCGACTGCACTTAACAACAACAACAACTCAAACTATCCACCCTTGGTAGCTATGCTTAACTTTGTTTTCTCTCTTATCCTCTTGGGAGAAGTGTCCCTACTCCAACACTTGACCAACACCATGACTTGTGTCCTGGGCCTCATTTCTATTTTTCAAGATTTCATTTCTGAAATTATTATTTTTCTTCTGTACCATCACTTTTTTGTTTCTCCAGCACCATTCCCATTATCTCATAATCATATTGTAATAGATCCTATCTTTAAAACAAAACAAAATACAACTATTTCATCCCCATATCTCCATCAGGTGGTTGTTGCTTCTGCCCCAGTTTGCAACTGTTTTGTAAAACTGCTTTCACTACTTTCTTCTTCACCTCATTTCTATCCTTATCTCTTCCTGGTTGAAATCTTGTTTTATCATATCATGGAGATTGATTTTGTCAAAGTCTTGTCAAGTTCTATAGTTCCTTCATAGTTCTTGTCTTACTTAATCACTCAGCAGCATTCAAACAAATAACAACTTTCTCAAACACTTTACTTCGTTGCTTTAGGGAAACCACTCTCTCCTGACTTTTCTTTCACATTATTTCTTGGTCCTTGTCAGTGTTATTTGCTGGATTGTTTTTCTCTACCAAATAATTAAATGAAGGAAGCCCAAAATTAAAGGACCTGTTGTCTTCTCTCTCTAAGCTCGCTCCCTTGTTGACCTCATCCAGCCTACAGCTTCAAAACTACCTGTATGCTGCTGGCTTCCAACCTTACTTCTCCAGCAATGACCTTTATCAACTGTATTCTTGACACCTATATTTGCAGGTGGAATAGGAATCTCAAAATATACATGCTCAAGAATGCATTCATTATTACTGAATTTTACATATAGAAATTGTTGAGTTGGAAAATACTTTGTTGTGTATGTTTTCACCACAATTGAAAAAATTATCTGTTCAAAAAAAGAATCCTTGACATTCTTCAAATCTGGACTTGAACCCTTCTCTGGGGATCGCCTTTCTGTGAAGCAATATACAGGCCTATAAAATGACCAGTAATAACTCAAAATACACAACTTAGAGCAATCAACCACATGAGATCAAAAGGGAAGCAATATTTGCCCAAAATCAAAGCTCAGCAAGCAGGAAGGTACAATAAAGAATAACAAGTGGTCATGGAAACCCACAAAGGAAAGGGAAAGAATTATTTAACACTGAGGGGATTGCAACTAATGTCACAAAACAGAATGTGCATAAATTGTTGAAAGGAAAATGAATTTGCTTTGTAAACTTTGATCCAAATTAAAAATTGAGGAATTCCATCTGTTATTGTCACTCTATTCCATGCCACCAACATTTCTCCTAAGTAGTTTCCCCTTCTACTCCTGCTTCTTCATAATACATACTCCATCCATTTCCAAGAGTGATATTTGTACAACTTAAACAAGATTCTGTAAACCCCCACCTTAAAACCCTCCAGGGAATTTCAATAGCTCTTAGGTCGAATCTCTTTGTTGTTGTTGTTGTGTTCCAACTCATAGCAACACTATATAGGGTTTCTGAGAGCGGTGGTGGGTTTGAATTGCCAATTTTGTTGTGTTGTTAGGAGTCCAGTCTTTATCCTACATCGCCACACCAGGATAAGTAATCAACCACATGAGACCCAAAGGGCAGCAGCATTTGCCCAAAATCAAAGCTGGACTCTCTTATCCTAATATAAATAACTTACTTGATCTTCCCCCTGTCAGACATCTTTGCTTCCTCTAGAACAACTTTCAGTCTCACCTACTCATTGGATTTATTTCATTTCCTAACACATAACAATCTCAGTGCACCCGATGGTTCCTCTGCTTTGCACACTTTCCTCCTGATGTTAGCATGGCTGCCTCTTAGTTGAATTGCTTACTCAAGAACATTCTTTCATATTTGCCATTGTTGTTGTTGTTGTT
>NW_006408534.1:27897425-27904079 GCF_000296735.1 Chrysochloris asiatica
CCATACCATTTTATAATAATTTTTATTGCTGTCTGAGTGATTATTTATTATTTATCATCCCCACCTCCAAATAGAATGTACTCTTCATTTAAACTGGGTCATTGTCCTTGTTGTTCAACACAGTATTTTCATTCTACAGAACAGTTCTGAGCACATGATATTGGCTCCAAAATAATTCTTGACTGGATGAACTGATCCCCTCATAATGTTGGACTTTGGTGATCGTCTTAGTGAAAAAAACTCATTTTAAATGTAGGACAACTGAGGCACAGAATTTACTCAGAATCAATTAATATAAACCAAAGCAAATTCACTACCATTAAGCAAATTCATACACATACCAACGCTGTATAGAGTTTCCAGTATAAATTTTTATGATCAGCTGGTGGTTTTGAACTGTCAACCTTGTTATTAGCAGTCCATCAGCATTCCTCCAAGAATCAATAAAGTAAGTATTAATAAATATCTTCCATATTGGCCCCATTAGAATCCCAATGACTGAAATAATACTAGAGCCATGAATGTAAAAAATCAACACACATGAAACTCTGTTTTATTTTCTATAAGAAAGCCCCACAGGACAGGTCAGTTTCTGCACACTGGTCTCAGAAACAAACTCTGATGGGACATATGTCTCTCAATAGATGATCTTCCAAATCAAAAAAGACATATAAAATAAAGAGCTGGGTTTCTTAAAGTTTTGGGAAATCCTAAACTTCACATAAGGAGCTCTGGTAGTGTAATGATTACTAATTGGGCTGCTAATCTCAAGGTCAACAGTTCGAAACTACCATTGGTTCCGCCAGAGAAAGATGAGGCTTTCTGCTCCTGTAAAGATTTACAGTCTCAGAAACCCTATGCAGGGTCACTATAGGTGGGAATCCACTTGACAGTACTTAACAACAACAACAATAACAAACTTAACATAAATAGATGCCATATCTGCTTGAAAGAAAGTATTAACACTGGATTTGGTTAAAATGATACAAAATATGTGTAGTTTCTCCCTTCACAACTCAGAGAAGTTAGTTGCCAAAGTCTTAACTTTAAGCTCCCATTTCTCCCACCTTTAAAAGCCCGAACGTGTGTCAACATGGCTGCATCCCAGAAGTTTCAGCAATATGAGGCTTGAGAATTGGGTAAGGTCCAAAACAAAGACTTTGAATGTTATTAGAAGGTGTTTGCTTTTTAAATTTCTTTTTTCTGAAGTCTATGGGATACCATTAAAGGTTTTTAAACAGAGAAGGGTTAGAGTGTATATAAGATTTACATTTCTTAACCACCGCTCTAGCTGTGTATACGTATGGAGAGCAGATTAGGAGAGGACATGCTTGCCAATAAAGACGCCAATTAGAAGGTTGTTACATTAATTTGAGCAAGAGATGGTAGGGCCTGCAAGAGAGGCAATAGCAGTGGGGATAGAAAGAATAGAAACTTTTGATGTACAATCAAGAGATATAACCATAGTAAGGAAGTATGATCATCAGGACTTGCCAACTAGATTCTTTGCTGCTTAATAAGACCATGGCCTGATTTTATTCAAGTAAAAAGAAAGCAAAAGTGTTGTGTGCAACTTTCAGTTCATCTCCTCAGGAAATCCTACTCTGAGTGCTGTAGCTTTTCTTTTTTGATTGGACAGAAGTTATAGCAACCATTCCGGCACCCTTCCCAATCTTCATATGTTTACATGTTTATATGTATCTCATTTAAGTCACTGTAGTTTGGGATTTTCTTGCTATAGAATCATTGTGTATTCTTTTATCAATGCCTTCATTGGTCTAATCCCAGCTTGGGTATGGGGGTGGGTGGGTGGAGGAAGACGTCTATACAAGTCTTGAAGGGACAACAATAAAAATGATTCTTGCAATAGCTTCTAAAGTGTATACAGAGCAGTCTCCAATGAAGGATTCTCAATGCCAAATTATTTTGAAACTCCATGAAAGTTGTAGAGGATGTTATCAAAAGTGAACTTTGGAAGACTAAAAAAAATTCATATGCTATACTGCCTTTGTGTTAATTTAGCCCAAGTAAAGAATCAGAAGTGTGCATAAAATTTGATAGTAAAGGGATGAATATATTACACTCTAGTTTACATGACCAGAAAAGCCTCTGTGATGAAATGACTTTTACTGAGACCTGAGGAAAGAGGTAATCCTTCTTGTATTTGAAAAAGTTCTTTAAAATCCATGTGATATGGGTTGTTGTTGCTGTTAAGTACCATCGAGTCAGTTCTGACACATAGTCACCCTATGTAGGGTTTCTGAGGACCTGCTGGTGGATTTGAATTGCTAACCTTGCTGTTAGCAGTCCAGGGCTCCTATTATATAGGAGATAGAGTATTATTAGTATAATCCTGGCTTTACTGATTTGGAGGTAACTGGGTTGGCCACTGTTCCTCTCTGGTCCTCAGTTTCTCCATCATCACATGAAATGTTTGATCTAGAATAGAAGATACTTCTGGTTATAGAACATTCTATAGAGAAAGGAACAAAAACATTCCCTCTGCCCAATGTTAGGCTCATACATTCATTCAACAGAGATGAACTGAGAGCCTGAGGGCCAAAGGTGTGCTGTGCTTTTGCTAATCACTGATGGTAGTATGTTTGGGAGGCTGATCCACCTTCAAGAAACTCATGAAGGGTTAAAGGAGATAGAGTTTTCAGTGACTGAGAGGTTTTGTCTGTACTTCTCTGCTGCTGCCTGAGCTTTGAGGAGGGATCCTTGCTCTCCAAGACTTGCAGCCGTTCTGCATAGTCATCCTGGTGAGGTGTAGGGCCCAAAGCCATCAATCACTCAAAGGCTGTCCAAAGGGGGCCAGGCATCTTGGCCTCCCCAGGGCCTGTCCCTCCCTTCAGGAGAAATGTGCACTGGATGGAGGAGCTGTCTCTGTGGATGATGATGATGATGAATGGCCTAAAGAAAGCATTTTTTATCCCTGAGCACACACGTGTGCTTTCTCACTCTGGGGCCAGGTTCTGGCTGGGCTGCCTGCTGTTCTGTTTTCGGAGCTGTTGTCACCTTTTTCCCTTTACTGACAAATGGACCCATTTTACAGCCTGAGTGACTCATGACTGCTTTAGGAAGACTAGATTAACCCAATGTGGCATAGGAGGGAAATAAAGACAATTAGTGTTTTATTTGATATCTTAAACCTCCGTTTTCCTCTGGGTAAGCCCCTGTTGAAAAACTTAAAATGGTTCTCTTTAGTCCTTGAAATATTTCATTGTCCAAGATCCATTTCAATCTGGTTCAAACAATAATTTTGATCTTCTCTCTCCACTGCTCCATATAAGCAGTTTCTTACCTTCACATCAGGTACCTTCACATTATTTATTCCTACCAAACATTGCCAAACTTTTGGTCTTTTTTTGGGAAGCAGACCTTGATTGCCCAGATCGCTGCAATTTTTGTCTTTTAAATGGTCATTTGCCATAGCTCCATATTTCTTCAGTGGTGAATGTGCTATTTATCTAACCCCTCCTCAATAGCACTGGACCAAGTGCCCAACACATGGAAGTTGTTGTATAAAGTCTATGAGTTGATTGATTCTTTCAGTGACCTTCTCTAATGTTCTCTAATTCCATCAGCAGGTTTCCTAGCTTAAACTTTGATAAGCCTAAAATGAAACTAGGTTTTTCCAGCTCAAGAATATAGAGCATTTGTGGCTGGACTCCTACATCAGTGCTGATTAACAACATGCGAATCAAGCATTTCTGATTGAGGAAAACAAGTTTTTAAAGTGAAAGCATTCAAATTAGTAGCTTAGCTAACCAATTTATGTTGCTTTTTCAGAAATAAACGCATTTATAACAAAATTAAAATCTTCAATGCTTCTTTATACCACCCGTCCATTACTGCCTAGTTGATTTCCACTCATAATAATCCTATAGAACAAGGTAGAAGTTTTCCCTAGGATTTCTAAGGCTGTAAATCTTATGGGAAAAGACTACCTCATGTTTCTTTTGTGGAGCAACTGATGGATTCAAACCACTGACCTTTTGGTTAGCAGCCCAGCACTTGACCCACTGTGCTACCATGGGTTCTTTTATCTACACTCAAATCAATGCTAGTGAGTTGATTCTGACACATAGTGACCCTATTTTGGGTTTCTGAGACTGTAAATCTTTACACAGACAGTTTCATCTTTTTCTCATGGTGGGATTTGTGGTACCTTTAATTTACTTGATAATGACTTTTCTATCCAGTGTCTTAATTCCTACCAAGTGATTTGTTGTTGTTGTTAAGTCCCGTGGAGTTGGTTCCAACTCATAGTGACCCTGCACAGGGTTTCTGAGTCTGTAAATCTTTACTGGAGCAGAATGTCTCATCTTTCTTCCGGGGACCTGCTGACCTTGAGGTTGGCAGCCCAACTTGTAACCACTACGCGATTGGTAGGGACCATGTAAATAAGATATTCATGACTTTAAGGCTGGAATTTGTTATTTTTGCCATCCAACTAGGTTTGAAAGGAGCCATTTCAGAAGCAGGAAATGATAATCTCAGCACTATCAAGGATGAAGCGTATGAGTAGAGCATGAGATCCCTACATAGAAATGTGATGATAGCAGAGGTGGTGGCAGAGGTGGTGGCATGGAGAGACAGGGCAGCTGAGGACTCTAGGGCTATGGACTGAGTACAGCTGAATGCCAATGGGCAGGTGGCTGGCTTGCAGGATGTGCCCTTGGGCATTTACAGACTGCCTAAAGGAGCTTGGTAACACTTGCCCAAGCAGGACAATGCTCTTGGGGCCACATGGCTGAGGGGCCGAAAACAAGAGTGCAGTCTTGCCTGCAGTATGGTACACAAGAGGCATTCCTGACTGCTGTATCTGGAGTGGTTTTATGACCCTGAATTGTACCTTTTTCACTTCCCTGATAAATCTCATAATCATGACTATTGTGATGAGTTCTTTGTGGCATTGCATTGGATTGTCAAGCCCAGATTTGGAGCAGAGAATGTTGTGGGAGCGATCGTTGATGTCAGAATAAAGAAGCTTGTAGGGTAGAGGCAAGTCTGACTGCCACTTCCTAGGAATAGGCCTTGGGTTGATTTTGAGTTTGATTCTGCTTCCCCCTTGTGAAGCCTGAAGAAGTCAGATATGGTCCCTACAAGGTTATTGCAATTTGAACTGATAACCTTTGGTTAGCAATCTACCATCTAAACCACAGAGTTCTCAAATTCTAAGGTGAATAAGAATTGCCTGAAGGGCTTGTTAAAATGCAAGTTGTTGAGTCTCACTATCAGATTTCCTAGTCAAAATTTCTGGGTGGGGCCTAAACTTTGCATTTCTAACAAGTTTCCAGATAATGCTGATGATACTTGGCATGAAATGCAATCACAATGCTTTCTTTGTTTCTTTTTCCCTAGTCTTTGTCTATATTGTGCCATCTTTTTTTTATATAGTTGTTATCCTTGTTGTTGTTGTTATGTGCCGTGGAGTCGGTTCTGACTCATAGTGACTCTGTACAGGGTTTCTGAGGCTGTAAATCTTTATGGGAGCAGAAAGCCTCATCTTTCTCCTCGGAACAGCTGGTAGTTTTGAACTGCTGACCTTAAGGTTAGCAGCCTGATTCGTATACGTGAAATCTGTGCATTGTGCTTTTTTCTGAATTGAAAAGTATCTAGCCCCACCAGAAGCGGCAGTCAAGAGAGCAGACAACATATTGCATTAGGCAAATCTGCTGCACAAGACCTTTTTAAAGTGTTGAAGAGCAAAGATGTCAGCTTGAGGACTAAGGTGCACCTGACTCAAGCCATGCTATTTTCAATAACCTCATATGCATGTGAAAGCTGGACAGTGAATAAAGAAGATCGCAGAAGAATTGATACCTTTGAGTTATGTTGTTGGAGGAGAATACTAAAGGTGCCATGGACTGCCAAAAGAACCATAGATCCGTTTGGAAGAACTGCAGCCAGAGAGTGCTCCTTAGAGACCAAGATGGCCAAACTTCATCTCTCATACTTTGGACATATTGTCAGGAGGGAACAGTCACTGGAGAAGGATATCATGTTTGGTAAAGTGGAGGGTCAGAGAAAAAGAGGAAGACCCCCAATGAGATGAATTGGCAAAGTGGCAGCATCGATGGACTCAAGTGTGGCAACAGTAGTGAGGTGGACCCAGGATCGGACATTGTTTCGTTCTGCTGTGCATAAGGTTGCTATGAGTCGGTGCCAACTCGATGGCACCTAACAATAATAACAACACCCCTACTTGCAATGGTCTTACAATTTTAAGATAAAATTCCACTAAATAAACAGATTTTTTTGGTGTTTGGAGATGAGAAGTTGCCCTAAGCAGCTTGACAAGTATTATTTCATGATTGAGCAAGACTTGGGAGCTATTAAATAGACTAGACATTCAGTGCAAAGTAATTCAGTCAGAAAATTTGATTTACTTGGTGTAGAACTTTCTGTCTGCTTTCTTTGCTAATTGTTGTATCTCAGCTCCTGAAGCAATGACTGGCACTAGCAGTCATTGATTAAATATTTCTTGAATGAATTAACTAACATTTATTCCATATCCTACAGATAAGGAGCTCTGGTAGCGAAGTGGCTACGAATCGGGCTGCGAACCTTAAGGTCAGCGGTTCGAAACTACCAGCCGCTCTGCTGGAGAAAGATGAGGCTTTCTACTCCCGTAAAGATTTACACCCT
>NW_006408534.1:27905285-27905698 GCF_000296735.1 Chrysochloris asiatica
GTCGGAACCGACTTGACGGCACTTAACAACAACAACAACAACAGATAATGAAAGGTCAACCGCTCCTCTGAAACCCAATACAGGGTCGCTATGAGACTGAACCGACTCAATAGCACTTAGCAACAACAAGGACTCTCTGAGTGGTACAAAAACAAAACAACATACACACAAAATAAAACAAAACAGTTACACACTTGACTGCTAACCAAAAAGTTGGTCATTATAGTTCACCCAAAGGCCTTCAGAAAAAAGGTCTGGCTGCTGACTTCCTATTTCTGAAAAGCCAGTCAATGAAAACCTTATGAAGGATAGTTCCACTATATCACACATTGGATTGCCATGAGTGGGAGTCAACTGGACCACAACTAATTTAGGGTGGTTATTTACTGATGAAGATCAAAGAGCACAGCCTT
>NW_006408534.1:27906244-27911728 GCF_000296735.1 Chrysochloris asiatica
GAGATGAATTGGTTAAGTGGCAGCATCGATAGACTCAAGTGTGGCAACAGTAGTGAGGTGGACCCAGGATCGGACATTGTTTCGTTCTGCTGTGCATGGGGTTGCTATGAGTCGGTTCCGACTCGATGGCACCTGACAACAACAACAATGTAGTGGTTGTTATTGTTAAGTGTCATTGAGTCAGTTCCAACTAATAATGACTCTGTATAGGGTTTTGGAGGAACAGCTGGTGGAGTTGAACCATTAGCTTGCAGTTCTAACCAACCTTGTGGTCCAGTTCTCATCCTTCAGCGGATGGTTCATGCAGCATATGTTGGATACTTCTTCCTCATTTTAGAAAATCTCTTCAATCTAATTGCTGCCATGTGTTAAAAACATCCACTATCAAAGAAGAATCAATAACAAGCATCCATATGATAAGCATTGCACTATGAACCACAGTGTCCTCGGCTGAAGCCCACTAACCTAGCCGCTCAGCAGGAAAAAGATGAAGCTTTCTATTCCTGCACATATTTGTTGTTGTTGCTAAGTGTCGTTGAATTGATTCCAACCCATAGCGACCCTGTATAGGGTTTCTGAGGAGCAGCTGCTGAGCTTGAACAGCCAACCTTGCAGTTCAAATGACTTTGCAGTGTGGTGCATTAACCCACAGTGCCACATCAGGACTCCATCCCACACATATTTAAAAGCCTTGAAAACTCTAAAGAGGGTAGCTATGAGTCAATATAAACTCATCGGCACTTAATAATAACAGCAAAATGCATTCATTCCTAATTGCCTCCTTTGTATAGCTATAAAAACCATCTTATGTCCACTAATGTGCTCCGTGTGATGCTGGTGTCCATCTTGTACAATTACACAAATTTTATTTTTTTTTTAAATCTAAAAACACTTCTGTGCATAGATTAGAATCACAAATTAAATGGAATATGGAAAGCATTGTTAGGGACCATGCTTTCTACTGTGCGTTACATAAAAATACCAAAGGCTTCTCTTTAATGTCAATCCAATTAAAGCAAATAAGCTAAGCAATATTGTTAGCTTATGCCTATGCCCTTTCACCAAAACAAAATAGAGTTCTCTATGCACGTGGTTTTAACATTTAATCAATAAACCAAAATGATCTGAGGGTCTGGCTGTCTTAATAAGGGGAATGTGAAAACACAAGGCAGTAAATTAGATTTAAGAAATTTTCTAAAATGAGGGAAAATTGCATTATGAAGGTGACATTAACATTCCAAAGCACTAAAACCTCTGGACTGTGGAGTTCCTGAGCCAAGTGGGTTGGACACACAGCACAGGAAAAACTTAGCTCACCCTTGGGATGAGAAGGCAAAATCTGCCAAGAATAGTGGCTTCCTCCTATAGCTGCAGCAATCTTTTTCCTTTTCAACCACTGGGCAGATGCTTTAGCATTGATTTTATATATTCTGAGAGCATTTTGCTCCCTGCCATCCCTTGGCAAACAGCAGCCCAATGCTAATGCTAAAGGTGTGTTTTCTCAAACATTGTTGTTAATGACCCTACTGTGAAAGTACTTGCTGGGCTGCTTCTCTGGAGCGGTCATTAAAATATTTCATTCCTCTTGCTTAATTTCAGCTTGTGCTTCCTCTATACATAAATACATCAAGCTCTATAAAAACCAGAACTTTTATCTGCATAAAGGGGTTTACATTATTCATTTCTCTTGCTCTGTAGGATAAGAAAAATCATTGTTTCCCCCTTTGATTTAGAGATTTGATTTATTCAGGTTTGCCTTTCAAGCTTCTGTTTCAGATGTGCTAACTCTCAGGTTTGTGTGCACTTACTCAGATTTACTGACCCAAGCTTAATTCCTGATTTATAATCATAGGCTTCAGACTAAGATTGAATTTTGATTTAGGGCAGCACATTCTATATGGCTTATATTTTTTCTCCTCAGAGTCAAGTATGTGTTGGGTTTTGCACAAATTGAATTATGGCTTTTCCTAGAAGGCACTTTTAGATGAAATTAAGATGGATTGAAAATGAAGTCTATGAGTCTTCGATGGAGGAGCACCCAAGTGTCTAGCATGTTTGTCTGGCTAGCCGTTAGATCCCAGGGTCCTCTGGTCCTTCCCACATAATTACAGAGTTGTTTCTTCTTCCATCCATTTTTCAAAAATATTTTCAAAATTATTCCAAATAAATTTCACAATATATATCAGAGAGTTTTATCATGAAATGATCATACTTTTATCTTGAAGGCTCAGTGCTCATAATATGCAGGCTATTCAGTGCCTTAATGGATCCCTTTTGTCTTCTGAATGATTTAAAGTAAATAAACAAGAACAAACAAATTTTAAAAGACAGTCCATGTTTTTCTTAGTATAAATACACATCAGGGTATTTTTCTATATGTGTTCTTGGGAGCTGCATACGAAAAGTGGAGTAGCTTTCAATATTTGCTCTCCAATTGCACTGCAGTAAAAGGCAATGGTTTTCAAAATGTGAAAATAAATACACCAATTAGTGGAGGGTATATAGGACTTTTCTCTACTATCTCTTGCTTGTAAATCTATAATTATTTTAAAATAAAAATTATAAATTATATTTTAAAAATGAATATGCCTCTTCCTTCCAAACTTCTAAAAGGTCATACTGTTGTTGTTGTTAAGTTCTGTTGAGTCAATTCCAACCCATAGTGACCCTGTATAAGGTTTCTGAGGAGCTGCTAGTGTGCTTGAACTGCCGACCTTGTACCTCAAATGGCTTTGCAGTGTGTGGCATAATCCACAGCGCCACACCAGGACTCCGAAAAGACTGACCATACTAGACTCCTGATGGAAGGTGCTTAATTTTCAGTAAAAGGATAAAAGGGGAAATTATGGGTAGAATTTGATGGGATAGATAAATCTTTTTATTAAAAAATAAAAGAATTGAACCTCAGAATGACATAATTGGCTTTGACAAATCGGGCTTCTAACCTCAAGGTTGGCAGTTCGAAACTACCAGCTGTTTCATGGGAGAGAGATGAGGCTTTCTGCTCATGTAAAGATTTACAGCCTTAGAAACCCTGTGCAGGGTCACTATGAGTCAGAACTGACTCCACCGTACTTAACAACAACCAGAAAAATTTTGAAAATGTGAAGTTTGAGAAAGAATAAAAAGTATCTTACAAATCCTATCTCATTCTCAGAAAACCCATGAGACAGTAAACATTTTAATGATTTAATACTGAGAATACAATTAGCCAACACTCTTTGGGTGTTCTAACACCTTAAATGTTGTTGTTGTTAAATGCCATTGAGTTATTTCTAACTCATAGTGACTCTGTATAGGACTTCCAATGAGTGGCTGGTGGGTTTGAAACAGTCCAGTGCTTATTTTAAAGTGCCTCATTAGTTGTCAGGTGCCATTGAACAGGAAAAGGTAAAAACATTCACTGCCTTCTCCCTGGAGACAAGCTAGAATGTTAATCAGGTTACTGAGTGGGGACCAATCTTCTTACTTCCCCCCTGTCCTCAAACACGTCCCAAACCTAGCCCCTCCCCATTTCTATCCCTATATAAGACTGCGGTGGTGGTGGTTATGTGCCGTGGAGTCAGTTGCGACTCATAGCGACCCTGTACAGTGTTTCCAAGGCTGTAATCTTTACGGGGGCAGAAAGCCTCATCTTTGTCCCACGGAACAGCTGGTAGTTTTGAACTGCTGACCTTGCGGTTCGCAGCCCGATTTGTAACCACTACACTACCAGAGCTCTTTATTACACCTAAACTCAGGGCTCAGAATCTGGAGAAGTTAGCTCCTCTTAGCAAGTCGGAGTAATAAACCTGAAACTTTGCTTCACCTCTCCGAGTGGCCTCAGTTTATTCCACGATGGATCTGGAGCTGCTGTACAACTCTCAGACCTAGAGGTGCTGTAGCACTCTAGGATTCAGAGCTGCTGTAACACCATCAAGTTGGTTCTGACTCAGAACTTTGTGCACAACAGAATAAAACACTGCCCAGTCTTGTGCCATCCTCACAATTGTTGTTTCACTTTAAACCATTCTTGCTGCCAATGTGTTAATCCATCATGTTGGAGGTCTTCTTTTTCACTGACCCTCCACTTTACCAACGAGGATGTCATTCTCCAGGGAATTGTCCCTCCAGATATAACATGTTCAAAGTATGAAAGACAAATTCTTACCATCCTGGCTTTTAAGGAGCCCTTTGGCTATATTTCTTCCAACACAACCTATTTGTTCTTCTGACAGTCCATGATATCTTCAATATTCTTCTCCAATACCACAACTCAAATGCAGCAATTCTTCTATTTAGCGATCATCATCTACAAATCATCTATTCCTACTCTTTGTTCAATTTTTACATGCACGTAAGGCTATTGAAAAGACCATAGATTAGGGTGGGGGTACCTTAATTCTCAAACTGTTATATTTGCACTTAAACACTTTAAAGCAATCTTCTGCAGATTTACCTAATGTCACATGTCATTTGATTTCCTAAGTGCTGCTTCCACAAGTGAGTGTTGATTGTGGATCAAAGTAAAATGGTTTTTGATAATTTTGATCTTTGCTCCATTTTATCATGATATTAATTAGTGGTCCACTTGTGAAGCTTTTTTGTGTCCTTTATATTGAGGTACAATTCATACTGAAAGGCTGCAGTTTTTAGGTAATATTTTAAGTGCTCTTCCGTTCCAGCAAGCAAGGTTGTATTATTTGCATACCGCAAGGTGTTAATGAGTCTTCCTTCTATCCTGATGCCACATATATTTATACATATAATCCATCTTCTCTGGGATTATTTACTCAGCATAACATCCCTTTGAGATCATATTTACATTACCAAGAAAAAAAAAAAAAAAGGAAATGCTGTTTCTAACCAAATTTCCCTTACCTGTCACCACTCTGGATCCTGCCTGGTCCTCTCTAGATTTCTTCTACTGACAATGGTCCTCTGGAACTAATATTTTAAAAGGAACAATGCCTTTATTTATTATTAACTTTCAGCTACTCAGTCATCCACTCATACTTTCTCTGATACTATTGTTGTGTGTCATCGACTCAGTTTCAACCCATAGCGATCCTATATAGGATTTCCAAGGAATGACTGGTGAGCTTGAACCACTGATCTTGCAGTTCAAACCGACTTTGCAGTCCAGCACATTAACCCACAGTACCACAGCAGGACACCATAGGGTCACAGATTTTAGGTAAGGTCTTTACTTACTAGGCTTCAAGAATCACTGCAGACAGAGAATGGAGATTAAAAATTAAAAGTAATAAGAGTGCTTCTGCTTTTCAGTGCCTTAAAAGTTTCTTTATTATACTTCCTTCTTGTGCACAACAAGAAGTGCATTCTAGTAGAGCAGAGTTTCTCTACCATGACTATATTGAAACATTGACTTTGTTGTAGGGTTGGTTCTGTGCATTGTAGAATGTTATTCTCAACTTTGGCCTCTGTCACTGTGAGTCTTGGTGTGGCACTGTGGGTTAATGCGCCAGACTGTAAAGCCATTTG
>NW_006408534.1:27912248-27913368 GCF_000296735.1 Chrysochloris asiatica
TCTCTTTTGGTGACTCTCTATTTTGACAAGTATAGTGTCTTTCTCCAGGGGTTTGTCCCTCCTGATAATATAACCAAAGTACATTAGACAAATCTCAGCATTCTCATGTCTAACGAGTATTCGGCAGTTTTTCCTTTCATGACAAATGTGTTTGATATTCTGGCAATCTGTGATATATTGAATCTTTTTTGCCAATACCATAATTCAAGTGCATTCATTCTTTTTCAGTCTTACTTTTTTATTTTCTGACTTTTATGTGTATATAAGGTGATGGAAAACACCATGGTTTGGGTCAGGTACACCTTAGACCACAAAGTGATATCTTTGCTCTGTAACACTTTAGGTCTTTTGCAGCAGATCTGGCCAATGTAATATATTGTTTGATTTCTTGACTGTCGCTTCCATTAACATTGATTATGGATCCAAGTAAAATGAAATCCTTTACAATATCAATCTTTTCTCCATCTATCATGTTGCTTTTTGGTCCATTTGTGAGGATTTTTATTTTATTTTCATGTTGAGATACAATCTGTATTAAAGCTTATAATTATAGATCCTCATCAGTAAGTATTTTAAATCCTCTTTGATTTCAGCAGGCAAGGCTGTGTCATCTGCATATTGTGGGGTATTAATGGTTCTTCTTCCAACCCTTAAACTGTATTCTTCTTCATATAGTTCAGCTTATTGGGTTATTTGCTCACCATACAGGTTGAAAAAATATGGTAAAAGAATACAACATCTACACACACCTTTCCTAATTTTAAATCACTCAGTATTCCCTTGTTCTGTTCTAACAACTGCATTTTGGTCAATGCACAGGTTCTGTATGAATGCAAACAGATATTGCTATACATTGCTAAAAGTCCTCAGGGGTTCAAAATTGACCTAGTTAAGATCCACTATGGTAGAGGAAACTTTCCAGGTCTGAGCATGCCATACAACACTGGTTCCATGGAAGTATTGATTTCATGTACAGCTGCCTGGCAAAGTACAAAAAGAAGATGGCAGAGAAGGAAGGGGTCTTTCCTACGGCTGATTTGAGAGCATGAATGGTATAGACTAAGTGATGACTGAATGGTGGGTGACAGTGGGGAGAAGAAATGTCAAATCACTCATAAGC
>NW_006408534.1:27913888-27917703 GCF_000296735.1 Chrysochloris asiatica
AGGTGAATCTTCATCCTTGGGGGGCTGCTTTCAGGGGACCAAATAGGTGAAAGTCTGATGCAGCAAGATTGGGACTACAGGGAGGATGATTTAATACCTCAAAATGAAGTTTTTGCTAAGGGTCAACAATATGTATAGATGTGCATTGTAATGCAAGATCACAATGCCATTGACTAGCAGTTCTCTGAATTGAATTTGAAATTTAGACCTCAACTCTTTAGTGAGCATCTCACTGTAACAAGCACTGCTGATTGTTGAACCTTTTCCTTGATTATGTTCCAATACTGATGCTTAAAAATCTCAGAAAATGGTAAGCATCAATTTTCCAGCTGATGGTTGACTTTTTAACTTTTACTTGATTAGTGACTGAGTATGTTTCCATTCCATACTCTACCATTTACTCTCAGGATTGTAGTGATGAATCCATTTCTCTTCACTGGTAATGACTTTTTTAAAGAAACTATTACCTTCATTTGACTACTGGCCCAAAACTTGTTTGCAGATGTCCAAACACTTCTGTTTATGCTCTTCCGTGAGTTGTTTCAGTACCCATTTGGCACAAATGTTTTTGAAACCCCAGTCTGTCATCAATTATTTCATAGGCAGAGCCATGACTAATTTGCCACATAATCCATTGTCACTTGTCTGTTCAATAGAATCCTTTCATATACATACTCAATGTTGTCATCAGTTTTGGATATGGACAGGCATTTTAATATAATAGGAGTGTGGATAATTTTTGAACCACCCTCGTATATTTCTCAAATGGTTTGTTCAATAACAAAAAATATGTAGTATTGTTGTTGTTGTGTGTTATTGAATCAGTTCTGACTCACAGTGACTCTGTGTAGGGTTTTGGAGCGTGGCTGGTGGATTTGAACTGCTGACCTTTCCGTTAGCAGTCCAATGCTTATCCTACAGTGCTGTACCAGGGCTCAAGTAATCGATATTATTATATTATCAATTCAACTCCTCTTTAAAAGAAATAACAGTTGAATAAATAATATAATATTAGTGGATATGTTGTTGTTGTTGTTAAGTGCCATCAAGTCAGTTCCAACCCATAGCAACCCTGTATAGGGTTTCTGAGAAGCAGCTGATGAGCTTGAACCACCAACCTTGCAGTTCAAATGACTTTGCAGTCCAGCACACTAACCCACAGTGCCACACGAGGACTCCTTAATGGACTTAAGTATGTAATATATTCATTAATATTATTATATTATTAATTCAGCTATTTTTCATTTTAAAAAGTAGTTTTCTCAGTATTTCCTGAAATGAGTATTATTTGATATATCAAAGTCAGTAAATGACAAGAAGTATATGACAATATTTTTTCATGTATTTTAATTTGTTCTTTTTTGCATTATTTTTAACTGATCACTCCATTACTTTGCCATGAATATCCACTTGGCTCAGAAACGTTTATAATTATTACAGCAAGGAAATGGAGCATTCACTACTAATTCTAGATACAAATTAAAATTTCTTGACAAGATAACTCTTTATATCCTTTCTTATCAACAACGAAGACTTACTCACTTAAATATAGAGTTTCACATAAGGAAGACTGGTTAAACCAGGAGACTGAGGAATGAACAGTTGTTATTAAGTATCCTCAAGTCAGTTCTGACTCATAGTGACCCTGTATAGGGTTCCCGAAGAGCGGCTGGTATGTTTGAACTACCAACCTTGTGATTAAAATCGACCTTGTGGTCCAGTTTTTATGCTATAGTTCCACCCCGGGACTCAGCAGGGGTGGGAACCTGTCTCTTTTAGTCACTGGTTAGAAGAGTAGCAGAAGGGAGTGCCAAGTGAGGAGTCCTGGAGAGGAAATGCAGAAATTCAGAGAGGCAGTGCATCAGCTTGTATGCCTGGGTCAGAACTTAGACCACAGCATGAGACACTGAGACAAGGGGCAGAGTCTAGATGTCATCCTTCCAGCAGAACAACCACTTTCATGAAGGATAGCAGAGGTTCTATCACATGCCCATGCACCCGAGGAGTCAACATTCATCACAACAAAATCACAAAACCATAGTCCACGTCAGTAAATTCAGAGACACAAGGACAGAAGGGTTATCTGAATGTTGAGAAATTATTTGGATTATTTACCAGAGATGGAGTTAAGAGACAATTTAGATTATAGAAATTGACTGAACTGACTACGAACGTAGACCCCTCAAGGCTCTTCTCTCACAGAGCCACTCAATGATTTTAAACTGCTAAGCTTCTTTTAATTAGTCACCAAGACTGAAATCAGTAATCAAGAAAAAATGAAGACATACTCACTTTACACATTTCATTATAATTACACCTGTGACATGTTATGATTACTGAAGTCACCAGTTTCTTCAGATCTATTTATTAAAGTGACTTGTTAAGGTTATCTGTGACTGAAAAGCCTTTCTTGGATGCCCAGGAACACTTCTCCAGGGACCAACCCCTCCAGATAACATGTCAAAAGCATGTGAGACAAAGTTCCACTATCCTCATTTATAAAGAACATTCTAGATCTACTTCTGCCAAGATAGACTTGTTTGTTCTTCTGGCAGCCCATGGTATTTTTAATATTCTTTGCCAACATGCATCAATTATTCTCTGGTCTTCCTTACTCATTGTCTAGCTCTTACATGCATATGAGGCAATTGATAACACCGTGGCTTGGAGCAGGGGCATCTTAGTCCTCAAAGTGACATCATTGCTTTTCAACATGGTAATGAGGTCTTTGGCAGCAGATTTGCCCAAATGTAATATGTCCTTTGATTTCTATTTTGTGAATGAATAAACCAAAGGTCTGAGAATTCAGAAATATACCCACACTCATGACCAGGAAATGTCAATGCTTACAGCTTGAGCAACAAGTGGCTAATTGGATGTTGTGGTCATTTTGTGGTTGAACAGAAGCTCTGGAAAAAGACTCAGAATCAAGGTCTCTCTGTCTATATTTAATTGAAAAACTGCACACCCATTGCCTTGGGATAGTCCCTATAGCAACATAAATCTGAATCTGCTGTTGTTGTTAAATGCCTTTGAGTTGGTTCTGACTTACAGAGACTATGCACAACAAAACGGAACACCATCCTCACAATTATTGCTAATCTTGAGGCCACTGTTGATACCACTATACCAATCTATCTCTTTGCAGGATTTCCTCTTTTTTGCTGATCCTTCTCTGACCAAGCATGATGTCCTTCTCCAGAGACTGACTGATCCCTTCTGACAATATGTCCAAAGTGTAGGAGACAGAAGTCTTGCCATTCTGGCTTCTAAAGAGCATTCTGGCCATATTCGTTCCAACACAAATTTGTTTGTTCTTATGGCAGTCCATGGTACTTATAATATTTTTCTCCAACATCATAACTCAAATGCACCAATTCTGCTATGGTATTCCTTATTCATTGTCCAACTTTTACATGCATTTGAAGCTGTTGAAAATAACATGCCTTGAATCAGGCACACCTTAGTCCTCAAACTGACATACTTGTTCTTCAACATTTTAAATAGGTCTTGTGCTTCAGATTTGCCTAATGCAAGACTCATTAACAACCTGTCATATGCAGATGATACATTTTTACTTGCTGAAACCTCCATCTGTTACCTATTGATTAGTAGTGGGGTCAGTGGTTTCATGAGTAAATACTTCCCCCTAGTGGCAATTCTGAGCTAGTTCATGCACATCCTGTCAGGAATCACCGCCGGGAAAACTTTTAAATAGGAGACTGCAGACTGGGACACAAACAATCCACCATTTTCCCACTCTCAGTAGAGGCATAGCTATATTAAATAGCATCTTTGGCAGTTAGTTTTAAATT
>NW_006408534.1:27920678-27922747 GCF_000296735.1 Chrysochloris asiatica
TGCTCCTTTGAGGCCAAGATGGCCAAACTTCATCTCTCATACTTTCAACATATTGTCAAGAGGGACCAGTCACTGGAGAAAGATATCACATTTGGTAAGGTGGAGGGTCAGAGAAAAAGAGGAAGACCCCCAATGAGATTGATTGGCCAAGTGGCAATATCAATGGACTCAAGCATGGCAACAGTAATGAGATTGGCCCAGGATCGGGCAGTGTTTCGTTCTGCTGTGCATAAGGTCGCTATGGGTCGGTACCTACTCCATGGCACCTAACAACAACAACAACAACAACAAGAAAATAATAGGAGTCCTGTTGTGGTGCTGTAGTTTAATGCGCCAGACTGCAAAGCCGTTTAAACTGCAAAGTCGGTAGTTTAAGCTCACCAGCTGCTCCTCAGAAACCATATGTAGGGTTGCTATGGGTCAGAACTGACTCAACAGCACTTCACAACAACAACAACAACAACAAACCAACTTCTTCAGTCTGAGATTGATCTAACATATAATCAAGATGCATTGATAATTGCTGGTTGTTGGAATGCAAATGTTGGAAACAAAGCAGAAGGAACAGTAGTTGGAAAATATCGCCAGTGTGATAGAAAAAACCTGGAGATTACATGATAAAAAATTTTCAGGAACAATGTCTTCATTTCAAATACATTTTTGCAACAACAAAAATGGTGATTATATGACGTGAACCTAACTGATGGTATATACAAGAATCACATTGACTATATCTATAGAAAGAGACTATGAAGAAGGTTAATATCATCAGTAAAGGCCAGGGGTCTACTGTGGAGCAGACCTTCAACTGCTTATATGTCAGCTCAGGCTGAAGCTGTAGAAAATTAAAACAAGTCCACAAGAGCCAAAATGTGAATTTAAGCATATCACGTCTGAATTTAGAGACTATCTCAAGAAAAAAATTTGCATTAGACAGTTCCAATTGAAGAGCAGATGGGCTGTGGGATGACATTAAGAACATCATACATGGAGAAAGAAAAAAGGTCTTTAAAATGACAGGAAAGAAGGAAAAGACCAAAATGGAGGTTTAAAAAAAAAAATAAAAATCTGAGGCATGTCCTTAAACACAGAGAAGCTGATAGTTCCAAGATGAAGTAAGAGAGCTGATTAGTAAATAGAAGAAATGATGAAGTAAAAGAGCTAAAAAAATTATTATAATGAAATGTGCAAAGATGTGGTGTTAGAAAACTAAAGGGGAAGAACCCACTTAACATTTCTCAAGATAAAAAACTGAAGAAAAAAAATTCAAGCCTTGAGTTAAAATAGTGAAGGATTCTGTGAGCAAAATATTGACTGATTCAGGAAGCAATAAAAGAAGTGGAACGAATTCACAGAGTTACTGTCCCAAAAAGGGTTGTTCATTGTTCGGCTACTTTAAGAGGTTGCATATGATCAAGAACGGATCATACTGAAGGAAGAATTATAAGATGCAGTATGGCACTGATGAAAAACAAATCTCCAGGAATTGAAGTATTTCAACAAACTGATGCAGCATTATAGATGCTTGTTCATTTATGCCAAGAAATTTGGAAGAAAACTGCCTGGTCAAACAATTGCAAATGATCCATAGTCACTCTCATTCCAAAGAAACGCAACCCATAGATTGCGGTAGTCATTGGACAATATCATAAGTATAGCATGAAGGTAACATTTTGCTGAATAAAATTCATAAATAATTGTTCTTTCTTTTCTTAAAGGTAGAAGCTTAAATCAATTATAAATCTTTTTTGCTTTCCTACTATAGGTATTTTGAGCCAACTCCACAACACACCACCACCACCAATATAGATATTTTGGAGTCCTGGTGTGGTACTGTAGGTTAATGCACTGGACTGAAAAAGTAAGTTTAAACAGCAAAATTGGTAGTTCAAGCTCACCAGCCACTCCTCAGAAACATTATACAGTGTTGCTATGGGTCAGAACCAACTCAACAGCACTTATCAACAACAGCAACAACAATATAGGATTTAATGCTATCATTTTTTCTCTAGATGCTATTTGTTTTGCATTTCACATATTTTGTTATGTTACTTTTCATTATCATTTAG
>NW_006408534.1:27923212-27925877 GCF_000296735.1 Chrysochloris asiatica
TTTGCAGTCTGGTGCATTAACCCACAATGCCACACCAGGACTCAGAAAATAACCTCTACAATTTCAATTCATTAAAACTTATTCAGATTTATTTATGGTCTTTCTTATTTGATATTTCATATGCACATAACAAGAATGTTTATTTGGCTGTTGCTTGGTGTATTTTCTAGTGTTGTCTTATAACAGCACGATGTTTGATAGTGTTGTTCAAGACTTCCAGAACCTTACTGATATCCTGTTTTCAAGTTATTGGAAGGTGGGACCTCGATCCATTTCCAGCTTTGTATGAGCTCACACATTCAGCTTATAGCAACCTGATATTCCTGCTTTGTTTAGCCTCCTACAATTGGACCCTACATATGCATGAATTGGTGGTGGTGGTGGTAATGTACCCGGAAATCAGTTCTGACTCATAGTGACCCTGAATAGGGTTTCTGAGGCTTTAAATCTTTTCTGGAGCAGAAAGCTTCATCTTTCTTTTGTGGAACAGCCAGTAGTTTCGAACTAATGACCTTGAGGTTAGCAGCCTATCACTAGGCTACCAGAACATGAATTGGCATTTAGTAAAAGACCCCATGCAGATTTTCAATCTCCTTAGCTACCTAGTATCTTCCCTCCTGCACTCTGCCCTGGAAAATTGTGTTGCCTCAATTTCTCTGGTCTCCAATATCATTCTTGTCATCTTGTCGAGGCTGCTGTGCTCTGCATGGACTCTCTCCTTGCATTGCTGCACAGAGTGTGTCTCCATGTAAAAAGACGGGACCACCAAGGAAAACCTTGTTTATTTCCCTTCTGACCATGATCACAGTCCTGTTCTATTCATTGTCTAACATGTGAAAATAGTTGTTTCATATTTTCAGTCCAGTTACTGGGTTACTTTAGAGGGAGGGCAAGACTAGAACAAATGAGTCCTTTATAGCCAAAAGGGAAGTCTTCAATTGTCTGATACTAATATAAGTATGCCTGTTTTATTTAGATTAGTATGAGCTCAGTATATCTGTATATTTTAAGGGGAGTTCCTTTTAACGAAATTTTGAAAATTTAAGATGGAAGTAGTTTTCTTTCGACTACAGTGAGTAAGGCCCTTTTATATTTTGACACTAATATGATAATTATATTTATTTACCATCTTGTTTATGCCATTTCATTTCTTCTGTTTGGTAGAATCAGCTTTTTTCTGCTTGCATTTGTCTTCTTTTTCATGTTGTATTGATTGAATTTCTTTTATTTTCTGTCTTCTTATTATATTTCCCACTACTTTGTCATTGCTACTTTTGTAGATATTTTTAGATAACTTATTGTGCATGCTTTAAAATATGTCTTCCACACTGTGGAATAATGATAATAATAATTAGAGATGCACATTTTTCTTAATCAAGACCATGTACACTGACTTCTTAGATATGATATGAAAGATGCAGATTAATAATATAGTTTACAATTTCTCAACAACGTTTACAGTATGGGCAAGGTAACTCTTGTTGTAGGGGCTGTCTTGTGTATTAAAGAATGTTTAGCAGCATCCCTAGTCTCCTCCCACTAGATACCAGTAGCACATAACCTCCGCTCCACATTGTGGAAACCCAAAGTGTTTACAGACATTGCCAGATATCTCCTTGGATAAAATGTGATCCCCCACTTGAGAATCATTGATTAAATATGGAACAGATGTAAAGTTATAGATGTACATATAAGGAGCCTCAGAAAATTTGAGGGAAAAAATGAAGCTACTGTATAACGGTAATTTTCCATGAACTTTTTGAAGTCCCTTTGTATACATATGAGTGGTGCAAATGTTTTAACACTTGACTTCTAATCTATCTTAGTGTGTCTTAATCTGGAACCTCTGCTAAAACCTGTCCACCTTGGATGACCCTGCTTGTATTTAAAATACCTGTGGCATAGCTTCCAGCATCACAACAACACACAAGCCACCACAGGATGACAAAACTCAAGAGGTAGCATATGATCAAGAAGCAATGGTATTGATGGAAGAAGTCCAAGATGCACAAAAGTTATTGGTGAAAAGCAAGGCTCTAAGAATTGATGTGGAGTCCTGGTATGGCACTGCAGGATAAGGCATTGGACTTTAAAGTCAGTTTGAATGGCAAAGCCAGTAGTTCAAACCCACCAGCCGCTCCTCAGAAACCCTACACAGGATCTCTATGTGTCAAAACTGACTCGATGGCACTAAACAACAACAGGAATTGATGTAATACAAATTGAAACTGATACAATGCTGAAAAAGCTCACTTGTCCATGTCAAGAACTTTGGAGGAGCGTTACCTGACAAACCAGTTTTAAGAAATATTATTTGTGTCCATTCCAAAGAAAAGTAGCCCAATGAAATAAGGAGCTCATGGAACAATGTTATTAATATCACTTGGAAGTAAAATTTTGCTGAAAATTATTCAAATATGTTTGCAGTAATACGTCAACAAGGAGTTGCCAGAAATTCAAGCAAGATTCAAAAGAGGCTATGGGCTGAGAAATATCATTGCTGATATCAGATGGATCTTGGTTGAAAACAGAGAATGCCAGAAAGATGTTTGTTTGTGCTTTATTGACTACGCAGCACATCTGACTGTGTGGATCATGACATACTGTTGATAACATTGCAAGGAACAGGAATTCCAGAACATTTCATTGTGCTCATGAAGAACCT
>NW_006408534.1:27926628-27928977 GCF_000296735.1 Chrysochloris asiatica
AGGAATAATTTTATTTTGAGGACTAAGGTGCATCTGAGGTTTTGGGGTTATGCATTGTTATATCATCTACGTAACAGTCTAGAAAACAACAACAAAAAATCTCTTCTTCCTGACTTCATTCTGGAATTTTCCCCCCTTTAAATGACTGTCATCTTTCTTGGTGCTGTGGTATATATATTGGACTGCTAACCTCAAGATCAGCAGTTCAAACCACCAGCTTCTCCTTTGAAGAACTGTCTGCTCCGGTAAAGATTTACAGTCTCAGAAATCCTAATAAAGGGTCACTATGAATCTGAATCTAAATTATAACAGTGGGGTTTTTTGGGGGTACCATCTGATGTGGCATTGTACACTTCACATCTTTCTAGATAAAGCATTCCAGTAATCTAGCAGCAGAGGGCACCAAAGCCTACATTCTGATAACAAAGATGCTTCTCAGGGATTTCACAAAATCTGTTTGGACAAAAAAATTCATAGACATTTGTTGCTGAAACCTAAAGTATACCTACTATAACTCTGGAGTGAAGATTATAAATAATTAGTAAAAACAAATCCCATCCATAAACCTTAAAGCTCATGGGGAGATCAAAGCCAAGTTGAATTTTAGTTTGCCCACCCCAATGATTCATTTTCTGAAATCATTGATCCAAGAGATTAGATGTTTACAATTGAAGGGAAGCCTCCATGAACTTCTCCAACCACTGTCCTATTCAGTCCATTTTTTGCTTCTATTCCACAAAAGTCACCAGGAAGTAAATATGAAAGAACATATGATTTCCAACAGTCTTAGGACTTAGAAGAGAAGAATTTATAGACTTTTCTTTCCAACTCCTGTTCACACCCA
This sequence comes from Chrysochloris asiatica, assembly GCF_000296735.1. Lineage (NCBI taxonomy): Eukaryota > Metazoa > Chordata > Mammalia > Afrosoricida > Chrysochloridae > Chrysochloris > Chrysochloris asiatica. The sequence goes on from NW_006408534.1 coordinate 27,927,473, forward strand.
AAGTCTAAAAGCTCACTAATTTAGGTGTCACTGAATGTGTAATGACACCTAAGTCATTTAAAAAAGAAATTAAAAGCAAATGCCTTCCCTTGTTACCTACTAGTGATAGTATGTGTCTACATCAATCTTACAAGAAGCCTAGCAGGTCAATTACATTTTTAAAAAAGCATGTTCTTATAATTATGCTCAGAGTAGACACATGAGGAATTGATAGCAGATGAAACTCCTCCTAATGTTTTAAGAAAAAAAAAAAAGTGGGGAGAAATAAAATCATTAAACATCAGGGCTGGAAGGGTATTTGATATCTAGTCCAGATTCCCTAGTTTTGCAAACGAAGAATCAGAAGTTCAAGGAGTCAATAGGTGAATCTTTGACAAAGAAAGAACCATAAATCAGCAATTGCATCCTGTATCCTAATGCATGCAGTGATGGTCCATTCATTTTCATTGTTGTAATGCTATATTGTGTTCTCTTGTTCACATAGATTATAACTCATTTAGGCACTTAGCTGATTGTGAGGGCAGTTTTATATATTTCTACATATTCCTGACTCTAATATACAAAAGTTTCTCCAGGGTAATTATTAATCTAGAAGAGGATAGCTGGATGATAGAGTAAGCAAATTTGCAAGTTTTCTGAGTAATGGCAAACTGTTTCCAAAATGACAGAAAATATTTACATTCCCATAAGCAGTAGGTTAGGGTTCCCATTGTTTCACATTTTGCCAACCTTAGAATTATGAAATTTCTTTTTGTCATTGTAGTTGGTATCTCCTTACATCTTTAATTTGGATGTTCCAGTTGATCAAACAAACTGGGAATATTCCTTAATGTTTGTGAACTAAAGCATCTGTGTGTGTTTATTTTCCCGTGAAATACCTATTTAGGTTTTCCTCCTATTTTTCTCTCTTTTTGATTTATAAGTTTATAATATACTGTGCATATTTATCCTATACTTGTAATATGGATTACAAATAGCTTATATTTGGCTTTTAATAACCATTTAATTATGAAGTCTTTTGAAAAACAGGGAAAATTTTAGTGTAGTAAAATTTATCAATAATTTCATTTATTCTATGTGCTTTTTATGTTTTGTTTAAGAAAGTCTTCCCTATACTTGTGTCATTAAGATGGTTATTTATATACTGAGATAAAAATTCTAAGTCCTCTTCACTTTCAGCAAGTAAGGTTGTATCATCTGTATATCGCAGGTTGTTAATGAGCCTTCCTCCAATCCTGATGCCACGTTTTTCTTCATATAACCCAGATTCTCAGATTATTTGCTCAGCATACAGGTTAAATAAGTATGGTGAAAGAATACAACCTCATCGCACACCTTTTTAAATTTTAAACCATTCAGTGTTCCCATGTTCTATTCGATCAACTGCTTCTTGGTCCAGGTACAGATTCCTCATGAACACGATTAAGTGTTCTGGAATACTTGTACTTCGCAATGTTGTCCATAGCTTGTCATGATCCACACAACTGAAAGCCTTTGCATAGTCA
>NW_006408534.1:27931197-27932366 GCF_000296735.1 Chrysochloris asiatica
ATAGGTCATTGGTCTTGCAAAATTCTATCATGTGATTTCCAGCATCATTTCTATCACCAAGGCCATGTTTTCCAACTACTAATACCTCTTTGCTTCTATCCTTTGCACTCTAATCACTAGTAATTAACAATATATATTAATTGCACATCTAGATCATTTTCAAGCATAAGAATTTTGTAGAACTTTTCAATTTCATCATCACTAGCTTTAGTGGTTTGTGCATAAATTTGAATAACAGCTGACCTTCCTTGTAGACCTATGTGTGTTATCCTAACACAGGTAATATTATACTTCAAGATAGATCTTGAAATGTTCTTTTTGATGATGTATGTTATGCCATTCTTCTTCAATTTGTTGTTCCAGGTGAATAAACCATATGATTGTCAGATTCAGAATAGCCAATGCCAGTCTATTTCAGTTCACTAATGCCTAGGATATTGATCTTTATGCATTCCATTTCATTTTTTACAAACTTCCATTTTTCCTAGATTCATACTTCGCATATTCCGTGTTCTGATTATTAGTAGATGTTTGTAGCTGATTATTCTCACTTTGAGTTGAGTCCCAACAGCAAATAAATGTTCTGAAATCTTGATTCCATTTACATCATCACAGTCAACTCTACTTTAAGGAAGTAGCTCTTCCCCAGTTGTATTTTGAGTGCCTTCCAATCTAAGAGGCTGATCTTCTAGCAGTATATCTGATAATATTTTGGTGCTATCATCATTTTCAATATTCAATATTCTGTTTCACCACTACTCATAAAATTTTCAGTGGTTCAACATTCAGAAGTAGTCGGCCTCTCTTTCCTACTCTTTCTTAGATGAAACCTTTCCACCTTTGGTAACTCTCCTGTTGTTTAAAATGTCAGTGGCATATCCTCCAGCATCACAGTTACACCCAAGCCACTACAGTATGACAAACTGACAGATGAATGGTGGACTTTTGTGTAAGTTTTCTATATATGCACAGATCTCTTTGTGAAGCATTTATTCAGTTACATTGGGCAATTTATCTATCCTCAAATAATACCTTTGGATCTAACATGCTGTTGCGCACTGCTGGTATTTTGCATCTATATTAAAAATGGGTATAGTTCGCAAAGAAAACTACAAAATACTACTGCAAGAAACCAAAAGAGACTTACAAAAATGGAAGAATGTACCATG
>NW_006408534.1:27933916-27978142 GCF_000296735.1 Chrysochloris asiatica
GGGAGGGGGGCAATATACAGGGAGGGAGAGGGAAGTGGAGGAAGGGGCTGATGGGAGAACAATTGGGCATATTTGAATGGGCTAAATGGGACAGAGATAAAGGATGATACATGCACAGCCTTGGAACTGCAGGGCTCTGAGATACAGGGATTGACCCATGGTTGGAATGGGCGGGGAATGGTGTTAAAATTCTTGGCTGTTTTTTGAATCTTGGTTTCCCTTGCATTATAATATAGAGTAGACACTGGAGGGGGAGAAAAAGGAATAGTCAGAAACATCACACTAGAAGGCTTCTAAGTCCGTCTTCTGTCTATAACTGATTGGAATACCTAAAATGGGGCTACAGCTACCCAGTGAACAAGGTTTCCTGTGGAGCCTCTTTCAGATTGTGTTTATTTAACTGATAAATCAGTTAATTATCAGTTAAATTATTTAACTGATAATTCCAAAATCATTTTTTTTTATGAGGCTGTGTGTTTTGCCTCTTTCAGATTGTGTTTATTATCACTTTTAGCATTCAAATATTTTGTAGAAAATGGACAGGGTGATAAGTTAGCAGGCAATGAGGTTAATTAAGCATTTAGTGTAAGATTTTGTGCTAATATAGCTAGGTGCTAGAATTGTTTATTGTTTGCTGCATTTGTAGGTTCCAGAATTCTCAGTTTTCTTGCTGTTAGATTGTTTTTCTCCCCTTTAGTTTTGGGTTTCCCTAGGTTTCTCTAAGAGCAACTTCTTAAATAGAGCTGGTGTCTTGCTACTCTATCAGTTGAAATACACTGTTGTTATATAGGAGTTTTGTTGTGGTGATGGTGTTGAGGTGTTATTGATGGGAAGCATTTGATAGTTTATGATTTAATCTCAGTCTTTTCAGTGGATTAGATTTCCTAATCTATGACCCTCAGAAGCATTTATTTGTGAGTGTGCATTTTCCTTCCCTTACCTGAGTCAGTAAGGCTAAATGGAGTTTGGGTTGTTTAATTACCTTTTCCTAGGATCAGATAAGAGGAGTCCTAGTGTGGCACTGTAGAATAAGCACAGCACTGCAAGGTCAGTTTGACCCATAAGACCAACGGTTCAAACTCACCAGTCACTCCTTGAAAACGCTATACTGGGTTACTATGGGACAGAACTGACTCAATGGCACTTAACAATAACAAATGATCAGATAAAGCTCTGGTAAAGTAGTTTCCCTTATACGGTAGATTTTGTCGTGGTTTCCACTGTGAATATTTCAAAATTATTCATTTTACCCACCCTTTTACTTGAAACACGAGGGGAATTTTTGGTGTTCTTTGCTGTGATAATCTTTTAAGACTCTTGGAGCTAAATCCAAAATATTGTGGAGGACCCTAAGATTGGATCCTCAGCTTTAGCAATTCATAAACCTTATAATTCAAGTGTTCCTACCAATTACTGCTTCCAATGCTGATATCAACTGTGATTCTCTGAATTCTATATTCTGTCTCTCCAGATTTAAAGGTGAGTTTGTCTTGTGAACTCAATTATCTTATGGATTTAGTTCAGCTATTGATTTTAGGCTTGTTCCATCTTTTTGTTGTTGAGATAATGGGGTTGAGGACTTTCAAACATCCCAGAAAGCTTGTTTGTATTATTATATCTGAAAATTATCTTTCAATTGGAGTGTTCATACTATATATATTTGATATATTTATCATTTTGATTCAGTCAAAATCTGCCATATATTTACTATTTTAAAAATTACACAATCTTTTCTTTGTTTATTTTTTATCTTTTTTACACCTGCAAAAATGGCATGGGTAGCTCAAAAGAGGGAACAAATCCTTACAGCAAGAATCATTCCCACCCCCTCCACACACAGAGTAGACAGGGATGGGCAACCTGGACATTGGCTACCCAAAATGGGGGGTGGAGAGCTACAAAGGCAAGAAGTGACTGGCTTACAAGCTTTCAAGAGGGAACCTAGAGCCAAGGGTCCTGGAGGAAGACAGAATCTCAGTGAGTAGTATCCAATCTGCCTAGGTGGAGCTGATGAAATGAAATGCAGATGCATCTCTGTGATACAATAGTGAATAATTGTTACCAGGACTGATTGTGAGGGTTGGAAATGTAAAGGTAGATGTTTTATAGCAAGGAAGGGAGTGATTAACTTTCCAGTCTATGAGTGGAGGTCCCTAGGACCATCAACAGAGAAGACCCTACCCAGAGAAGCAGTGATGCTTGAGATGGAGGTAGAGATGATGCTGTGGAGCGATGGAGCAGCTGGGGACTTTAGATCCAGAGAGGGAGAGGGACTGTGTGCTGAAACACTGGGGGGTATGGGAGGCAGGATTGCAGGGTATACCCTTTAGTTGGTTGATGATACATGGAGGGGATTGTAACCATGGTAATGAAATGATATGCGATAGAATGAATGTAAAACTAATGTTCTCCCTTGTTATATAATTCATAATAAAACATTTAAAAAAATAATTACCATCTAAATATATAAAAAAATATAAAAAAATGGCATGGAGGCCATGTCTTACTTCCTCTGGCTTTAAAACAGTAAGGAGGAGAATCTCCACCTCAAGGTCAATTCCTATATAGTGGAGGTTAGACGTTCCTCCACCCTACATCTTCTTTATCCTATCCTGACACCAACCATTCTTCCCACACCTCTCTCTACTTCTCTGCTGTGTTCAATTATCCATTGCAATGACCACACAGTAGTCACAGACAATACGGACTAAGGAAGTTAACAGGGTGTAATTCAGGATCACAAACAACTCAGGATACAGTCAAGAACACCTCTTCTCAACCATGCCACAGACATATCCCTCGCTGGTCCTCAGACTGTCAGTCATGTGACTGCTTGGCCTCTGAACTGCTTTGGCTAGTGTTACAAGCTCCTTTAACTTTGCTGATGAATGTCCAAAGGGCACGCCACTTTACTCATTCTTAGGACCAGGAAATCCATTTGTTTTTCCACGGCACTGACTCTGCGGCCACCTCTGACACCACCATACTACATTCAGGGGCCTTGTGGTCTCAAAGGTAACATCTGCTTGTGGTTCTTTCTCTTGATGGTCTTGAAATCCTTGTTTCTGCTTCTGAGATGACTCTTTGTAAACCAAGCAGGATGGCAAAACTAACCAATCCCTGCATTGTTGTTGTTGTTGTTGTGAAGTGCCATCGTGTCGATTCGGGCGACTCTGTATATGGTTTTCCAAGTTGGTGAGCTTGAATCTCTGACCTTGCAGTTCAAACGGCTTTGCAGTCTGGCACAATAACCCACAGCGCCACACCAGGACTCCAATCCCTGCATTAGAGTTCTATAAATCCTGTTTAGATATTCCCACTTAGTCATTTGGTAGAGATTATGAAATCAAAGGATAAAAGAGCCATACATAACAAATAAATTCACTGTACCACAACTGCCTTCTTTTGAACTAACTTTTTTTCATAATCAAATTTATCATTGATTGGTGGTTCGGAATTTGCTGAATTTGTGTGCCATTGAGTCAGTTCTAACTCACTGTGACCTGGTATCACATTTCTAAGACTGAAAATCTTTAAAGCAGGAGAAAGTGACATATTTCTCCTGTGGAGTGACTGGTAGGTTCAAAGTGCTACGAATTCAGTTAGCAGGTTAGCTCATAGTCCACTATCCTACCAGGTCTGCTTATCCGTGGTTTATTAGCTATACCTTTTTGCTTCATTTTTTAGTAGTTGTTCTAGAGATTAATATATTACCACATAATCAATCACATGCTAACTTAAAATAGGGGAGTCCTGGTGTGATGCCATGGGTTAATGCACCAGACTGCAAACCTGTTTGAACTACAAGGTCGGTGGTTCAAGTTCACCAGCTGCTCCTTGGAAACCGTATACATGGTCACTCTGGGTCAGAACTGACTCGACGGCACTTTACAACAACAACTTAAAATAGGAGTTCTGGTGTGGCACTTTAGGATAAGAACTGGATTATTAACCTTAAGGTCAATGGTTCAACCCCACCAGTCACTACTAGGAGGCCCTATAAAGGATTGCTCAGAGTTAGAACTGACTTGATGGCATTTACCAAAAACAGCTCAAAATTATATATTACCATTTTACTTTCAATATAGAAATCACAATATAGTTTCATTTCCTTCTTCCATTCCACTGTTCTATTGTTTTCATATATTTCACTTTTATCTATATTTTAAGCTATAGAATTAATTATTTTTATTTAAACAGTTATCTTTAAATTTTATTTTTAAATGAGAAAAACATTTTTTGCATTTACCCATACATTTACGGTGCGGTCTCTAACATTTTTTTTTTTTTTTTTTTTTTTTTTTTGTATAGACCTGAGTTTTCCTCTGATACCACTTTGTTTCTTCCTGATATTTTCTTTTAATATTTATTCATTGTATAACTGCTGAGGGTGAATTATCTCAGCTTCTTTATTTGTGAAAAAAATCTGTTCTTACAATATTTTGAATAATATTTTTCACTGAATATTGAATTTTGTTTTGGAGAAGACTCTGGTTGTGAATTTTTTTCTCCGTAGTTTATGTTTCTGTTTTCTAGTAGCATTTAAGATTTTCTTGTTATCCTTATTTCAACAATTTAATTATACTGTGTCTGGATGAGTTTTTTTTTTTTTTTTTTTTTTTCCCTCTGCTTGCAGTTCATTGAATTTTTAGCTCTTTGAATTAGCTTTTTTCTTCAGATTAGACCATAATTTATTCTTTTCTCCCTTCCCGTCTCCCACCTCTTTCAGAAACACTGTAGGATAAGCACTGAACTGTGAACTCCAAACACATCAGCTGTTCCTGGAAACCCTAGATAGGGTTGCTATGAGACAAAGCTCACTCAACAGCACTTAACAACAACAACATATATAAGTAGGTTAAATTGTGTTATTGGGTCTCTGGGATCTTGTTCTTTTGTTTGTATTTCAATTTTAAAATTAGTTCTATTTATATGCATTCAGGTTCACCAATTTTTTCTTTGACAGTGTCTAAAGAGCTCTGATAGTGTGGTTACCAGTCAGGCTGCCAACCTCAAGATCAGCAGTTCGAAACTACCAGCGGTTCCACAGAAAAAAGATGAGGCGTTCTGCTCCCGTAAAGATTTACAGCCTCAGAAACCCTGTGCAGGGTCACTACGAGTCAGAGTCATAACCGACTCCACAGTACTTAACAACAACAACAACAATATGCTTCCGAGCTCATCTAGTACATTGTTGCTTTAAAAACACTGCATTTTTCATCATTTCCATCTGGTTCTTTTTATGTCAACGATAGCATTCCTTATCACATTTATGATTTAAAAAATCCTACAGTATATTTGTATCCTTTGTTGGAACATTTCAAGGTCCTTTCTACTAATTGGATCATCTCTGTCAAATGTGCCATTGTTTTTCTCTTTTGCAAACAGGGTCTTTGAAAATAACAGTTAAGATACCATGAGTTCATACGAGAGTAGGATAGATCCTAAACTAATGGTGTGGTTGTTTAATAAAAGAGGGGAAGAAATACAGATACACACAGAACTAAGGGGGCAATGTGACAATAAAATCATGTTGCAACTGCAAGCCAAATAGCACATGGGGTTAGCAGAAGCTTGCAAAAAAAAAAAAAAAAAAAAAAAGGTTTTCCCTTAAATCTTTCAGGGAAAAGATTTCTGTCACCACACCCTGAATTAAAATTCTCATCTCCAGAATGATGAGATAACAGATTTCTGTTTTAATGAATCACCTAATTTGTGGTACTTTTTTGCATCATCCCTAGAAAACTGATATATCTCACATTTCTTCTTTGACTGACTTCATGATGTATCAACTTACACAAGTACTAGTTAGTATTTAACTAGATACTCTAGAGGACCCCTTCCTGAAACTCTTCTTCTTCAGACCTTCCTTTTCTCCAGTATTTTTTCCAAACACTTTTATCTCTATAGTCAATGAGACCACATATTCTGCATGAATTTCCCACCCTGTATTATGATCCTGAACACGTAATCAGTCTTTTAAGGGTTACAATCCTACACTGTCTGTTTTACCATATCCCAAAATAGTTGTATTTTCATAGTTAGATCAGAAAGGTAAATCTAGCCCCAGTTATTGCATTATTGAACTGCATTATGTTCTCTTTTCACGTTTTTGCATCAGAATTATTCATAGACCAGAGACTGGTATATTTCTGCTTCATTATACTTGAGAAAGCAGTTATCACCCAGTCTCCTATTTGCTCCAGATATGAGATGATGCCTCTTCTTTACTTTGCTCCTTATTAAACCCATAAGAAGTCATTGTTGTTGGTGTTGGTGTTGAGTGCTGTCAAGTCAGTCCCAACTCAAAGCAACCCTCTATAGGTTTTCAGAGGAGCAGGTGAGATAGGAAAACTCACTGTTGTTTTATATTTATTTTTTAACCATTATTTTTTCTGAGGGTTAGCTTACTGTGGCTTATGGAAGAAGAAATAAGAATATTTTATTTTTGAGTTTTCCTCTAGATGCAGGAAAAACCTCACTAGTTTCAGAATACAATTTATCCTTTCAAAGGTGGATAATCTCAAGATCTTTGGCTTCATTTCATAACCTTAAGTAACCTGGCCACTTTGGTGAGAGACTGGGATGTAATGAAGAACCTTCTGTTTCTTCTTGGTGGATAGACATGCACTTTCCCCTGAACTAGGTCTATTGTGTAAACTGTAGAGAAGCTAAAATGAATGGAAGAAGTAAGAAAGTATAAGGGCTAAACAGAAAATTCAAAGGGTAGCTGGAGAAGACAAAGTCAATGAAATGTGCAAAGACCTGGAGTTAGAAAACCAAAAGGAAAGAATGTGATCAGCATTTCTCAAACTGACAGAACTGAAAAAAGAATCTGCAGGAGAAAGATGAGACTTTCTACTCATACAAAAAGATTGAAAGCCTCATAAATCCTACACAGGGTCACTATGAGCCAAAACTGACTCCATGGCACTGAACAGCAATATTACGTCCAAGTATAGTGGTGTGGCACTCTGGGTTAATGTGCTGGACTACAAAGTCAGTTTAAAATGTAAGGTTAATGGTTCAAGCTCACCAGCCACTCCTTGGCAACCCTATACAGGGTTGCTATGGGTCAGAATCGACTCGATGGCACTTATCAATAACAACATAACAATATTGGGTTGCAGAAATCTCTGCCCATATTTTCACATTTATTTATTTCAAATTTATTTCTAATGATAAAATACAATTGCATTTGATAGATATTTTCAAATGGTAGTATGAGATTAAGGATCTTTTCTAGTTTGAATGTAGTTGAAATTTTATTTCTATTTCATTTTGATGCCCTTGACAGTGGACCGTTTAGTGCACGCACAATTAGTCTGCCTCATTTACTGTACAAAAAGGCAAAGACTTTCAAGTTTAATAATAATAATATTATAAGAGCAAATTATTCCATTCCTTCCTCAATCAGTGCAGCAAGTTGAGTCACATGACATATCTCTTCCCTCTCACTTCTGTGATTTTGCATTCCTCAAAGGTAACTTATCCTTATATGTAATTAAATCAACACAATTATCTAGCTGCAGTCTTCTCAAGGTTATCACTGCTGTAACAGTGGTATTTTCAAAGAGGTTGTAATGTGTGTGGGGGGGAAATCACCTATAAATAGACTCAAGAGAGATTTAATTGAGATTTATTGTGCATATTAAAATGCAAATGTTTTTGGTGTTCATTGTACAGTAAGTAAACTACCGCATCATGCAGTATTTAACAGAACCCAAGCAATGTCCTTAGTACAATACAATCAAAAGTATAATCCAAAAGAATTTTTCCTTCTTTTCTATGAGGACAGAAAATATTTTCAGTTAGGTCTGGAGGGTAAAACGAAATGAGAGCACCCTGGTTTAATGTGGTTAATCACAAGTACATTCTCATACTTGATTCATTATAGGAAGTTCAAACTAAGAAGGTGATTTCCCTGAGTGATCTAGAAATTAATCCTCTGTCTGTTAGACAGCATAAATACATTGTTAAAATGCTCTCTTAATAGTTGCATGGAGTTCTGGTGTAGCGCTGTGGGAACAGTTCAAACACACCAGCTACACCTCAGAAAAATTATACAACTATGTGTTGGAACCGACTAGATGGCACTTATCAACAACAACACAAGAGTCAAAGGATTAATACTCAAAATTCAGTATGTGCAAAAGTTATCCAATCTTAATTTTAAATACAGTATATACATATATTTTACATGGAAACTTCAGAAATAGTTAAAAATTTAAACAAAACTTGAACAAAGTCTGCAAAACATGAAGGCACACTGGTACATTTTAGCAGGAAGCTCTAGAGTTCTTCAATATGCTTGCATTCTGGAAATCTATGCTGGTAAAAATCAACCAGGGTGAAAAAAAAGGCAAATCTTATTTTTAATGTTGCATATGTAAGATATACTTCATGAGCTCTTGCTGGATTTGATGATTCCAGAGCAACTGGTATCCTGAAGGAAGTGTCTACATTGCTTGTTTCTCCTGAATTGTGCAGTTTAATTCAAGTCTGAATTTTTATGAATATTGATTGTCCAACTTTCACATGCATATGAAACTAATGAAAATAAGTGGGCTCGGATAAGCCTCACCTTAGTCCTCAAACTGTCATCTCTGCTGTCGAACACTTTAACGAGGTCTTGTGCAGCAGATTTGACTAATGCAATATTTCATTTTATTTCGTCACTGCTGCTTCCATGAGTGTTGACAGTATATCCAAGCAAACGAAATCTTTGACAATACCAATTTTTTTCTCCATATATCATAATGTGGTTTATTGCTCCAGGGGTGAGGATTTTTGTTTTCTTTACATTGAGGTGCAACCCATACTGAGGGCTGTGGTCTTTGATCCTTGTCAATAAGTATTTTAAGTCCTCTTCTCTTTCAGTAAGCAAAGTTGTATAATCTGCATATCACAGGTTGTTAATGAGTCTTACTATAATTCTGAAGTCATGTTCTTCTTCACATAATCCAACTCCTTTGATTATTTGCTCAGCATACAGATTGAATAAGTATAGTGAAAGAATACAATCCTGGCAAACACATTTCCTAATTTTAAACCATTCAGAGTCCCCTTGTTCTGTTAGAATGACTTCCTCTTGGTCTATGTACAGGTTCCTCATGAGCACAATTAAGTGTTCCAGAATGCTCATTCTCCAAAATGTTGTTCATAGCTTAGAATGACCCACACTGTCTAAAGCTTTTACATAGTCATTAAAGCATTGGTAATCATCTTTCTGGCATTCTCTGTTTTCAGGCAAGATCCATCTGACATCAACAATGTTAACCATTGTTCTACATCCTCATCTGAATCCAGCTTGAACCTATGGTGGTTCACTGTTAATGTACAGTTGCCGATATTATTAAATTACCTTTAACAAAAGTTTACTTGCATATGATATTAGTAATTACCTCTTTGGAATGGGCACAAATATGATTCTCTTCCATTCAGTTGTAAAGGTAGCTGTCTTCCAAATTTCTTGGCATAGATGAATGAGTGTCTCCAGTGCTACATCGGTTTATTGAAAGACTTCAACTTGCATTCCATCAATTCCTGAAGTCTTGATCTTCGCCAATGCCTTTGGTGCACCTTGAACTTCTTCCTTCAGGACTATTGGCTCTTGATCATATATTATCTCTAGAAGCAGTAGAAAATCAGTTATTTCTTTTTGGTACTATGACTTTATGTATTCCTTCCATCCTCATTTGATGCTTTCAGCATTGTTCAATATTTTGTCCAGAAAATCTTTCAATATTGCAAGTCGAGGCTTGTAGTTTTTCCAGCTTGAGAAACGCTGAGTGAGTTCTTTCCTTTTGGTTTTCGAACTCCAGATTTTTGCACAATGCATTGTAATACATTATTTTGTCTTCTCTAACTGCTCTTTGAAAATTTCTGGTCAGCTCTTTTACTTCCACATTTGTTCCTTTATTTAGCTTTAAGAGCAGATTTTTCTAAGTTTTGCGTAAAGCTTAGTTGTAAAATATATGTCGGCTGTAGAGATCAAGATGACGGACAGTATACTCTATAATGGAATAAATTTAGTTCTAAAATAAAAAGAGAACAGATGCTGTTGAAAGGGGTTTTAGAGGCTATTTTGTCACTGAGGAATCATTAATTAATTTACCAATAAACAATTATACTGTTCCATATACCACATAAGCACCAGAGATACAACAGTGAATCAGAAATAGTCCCTACCTTCAAGGAGCAGGGCAGTGTTATGAAAGTATCAGTGCATTATTTTAGCCTATTTAATGCTGTATGTTGCTCACCAATGATGCAGCCAAAGAATGTGAACCAAGTTGAGCAACAACTAACAATGAAACCTATTAGTTTTTTCAGAATACCTTGGAAACATTGCTATGGATTGATCTATTTCACTCTGAAATGTGTGTTAGCTAGCTTTGTCATGATTCTCTTTGTTTCGGTGGTTATGTGGTGATATAGTCTGGCAGCAGTATGTAATGATCTAAGATGGGAGTTATGCATTGATGTAGTCATAGGAGGTATGGCTGGGGTCCGAACTGGTAAATAGTTTGGAGAGAAGAGATCATATATTTCCACCCCTCATTTTTATAGTTGGGGTCAGAAGCAGAATTTGTTGTACTGGTTACATACACATGGTAGCATTAGACTTTGTAAGAGAAAAAACACTGAAGAGGCAATAGAATTAAAACTTTTGATTCTTAGATGGTTATGTTACTGGAGCTGGCCCAATTAATGACTAGAAAGTCAAGTTTTCTCTCAGAAAGAAAGATTTATTAAAGACTATCTTGTAAGGGTAGATATGCTGTGGCAGCATTGTCTTTTCCAGTATACAAAACTAGAAAATTAAATAGGGTGGTTTCTGATGGGAGTCTAGTTTCTGCATGGAAATTCCTATGATAACCTGACAAATTCCACTCCCTCTGTCCTTCCTCCCCCTAGAGCTGACAGCACATTATAGATCAATATGGAATCTGCACTTTCAAGATGGACTCTGTTGAATGGGTGTGTGGCGAGCATTGTCTATGTTCACTATGGAATGGTGACTGATGTACAGATATCAATAGCCTCTGGTTGGATTACCTCTGATAGTCCATGATCAATCACTATCTTGGGCTATTTTAAGGTCACCTTTGGAACCTGTTTGTTTCAGTTGTATGGCAGAAGGGAGTTTGTGGTTATTTCACTGATTTATAAGGAAGTCAGACATTGTCCTGTAGGATGGTGGGTCATGTTACATATTCTGTTTAGCTCTTTGATAAATGGCAGTATATTCCAGGATTTTCCCCAGAGTTTGCAAGGCCCCAAGCCTACCAGATTTTTGGTCAGGGTTTGCATCTCAGGATTTTGGTCAGTGTTTGCCAGACCCTATTCCCTAATAGTTATATTGGTTATTGTTATCTATAATGGCTGAAAGGAAGGTAAGAAATGTTATGCAGGAGCAACAGATAAGGATATGGAGGATAGAAAAGTAGAAAAGCTACTTACGGAGTGGCTTGGATAAAAACCAGGTTGGTTAAACCATATGATTGATAGTGGGGGCTTTTGGCTACACCTAAGACCATGTGTATATGGATGAGAAGATGATCAAGGCATGGAGAAGAAAAGATGAAATTGGAATGTTTTAAAATGTTTTGTATGTTTATTTGAATGTACAGTGGTGTGGTGCTATAGAATAGCACTGGACCACAAGGTTGATTTGAACCACGAGGTTGGCAGTTCAAACTTACCAGCAGTTTCTCAGAACCCATTACAGGTCACTATGAGTTGAAACTGACTCCATGGCACCACCAACAGTGTTATAACAGAGATTTAGATATACGATGGGAATCAATATTATAGATCACAAAGAGTGTATTATAAATAACAGAGCATATATAACTCTGCCTTCATCCAATACTTGATTGGATATGCTAAAAGAGAAACTAGCATTTCCCTGTAATAACACAGGCTGCTGTTGGTTTGACTGCAGTGTTGTTATTCTTAAGTGCCATGGAGTCGATTCTGACCCATAGCGACCTGGGTAGGGTTTCCAAGGAGCAGCTGGTGAGCTTGAACCACAGACCTTGCGGTTCAAACAGCTGGAAGTCTCTGTGCTGGGAACTTCCTAGACCTCAAAGACAGAAAGCTATAACACCACAGATAGCAAGATATTATGTCTTAGCCATCTAGTGCTGCTATAAGAGAAATACCACAAGTGAGTGGCTTTAACAAACAGAAATCTATTCTCTCACTTTAGGAGGCTAGAAGTCCAGACTCAGAAGATTCTTGTTTCCTTTCTGCATCTGTAAACTCAGCAATCCTTGGATAGCTCCATGTGTCCTGGCATCAATCTTTATAGTGCAGGGTCCCCAGGTCCAAAGGACACATTCCATAGGTGGGTCTTCTTTCTTGGTGTTTGTAGGTCCTGCTGTGTTTTGGTTGCCTGTTGAATCTCTTTTATATCTCAAAGGAGATTGACTCAAGATACAAATCCTGCAAATTTCATCTGGCTTCACCAGCATCATAGAAGTAAGGTTTTACAACACATAGGATAATTATGTCTTTTCAGGGCTGCAATCATTAGATCACATCATAGAAGTGATTACATTAACTGCCAAACACTGAATATTTAGGCCCAGTCAAGTTGACACAAAGCTTTAGCTATCACAAATGGCAAGAAACAGTAGCAGAGAAATGGCAAAACCAGAGACAACAGAACCAGGAGGTCAGCAAGAGATGGTACATTGGGTTTCTTGGCCCATGGAGAGACAGAGTCGAACACTTTCAAGTGGCGGAATGGGGTTCCTTTGGGCACTTACTAGGAGAGATAGCTTTATAACACTTGATACAAATTCAGGCTGGTGCAAAAGGCCCAAGAGCCCTAAGGGACTGAGGACCAGAAAGAGGTATGACTAAAGGCATGACTGAGAAGAGGCTGTGCTGATCAAATAACTTTTTTCTGAGTTGTTCTAAACTGGAATTGTAGCCTGTTTCTTCACTAATGAACTCCATAATCATGAGCATTTACTGTGTGTTCTGGAAGTTTCTGCAACAAATTATTAAACCCAGCAGAGAAGAAGAGAGTGCCATGGGAGAGATGATTGATGCCAGAATCAGTGAAAAAAAAAAAAAAAAAAAAGGTGGGAAAGAGGAGGTCTGACACATTCACCATGCCATCTTAACTAATATTTACTCAAATATATGAAAATGCCTCTCATCTAGTTCTCATAATGCATTCATCAACTCAAATCATCTTCTCTAAAAATCATTCCAACTCTCTTTTGCATCGCAACACCTTATATCATATTTTTAAATGCATGACCTTAAATCTTCTGCCTACTGCAGCACCAGAAAAGAAATAAATGTTCTCTAACATCAAAGAGGAATCCTGGTGTGGTGTTGCAGGTTAATGTGCTGGACTGCAAAGTCAGTTTGAACCGTAAGGTCAGAGCTCACCAGTGGCTCCTCAGAAACCCTGTACAGGGTTTCTGTGTGTCGGAACCAACTCAATGGCACTTAACAACAACAACATCGAATAAATCACAGTTCAGCTGTAGAATCTTATGTATACAATCCATAGAGTACATTTTGTAGCAAAGATATGGGCTTAGTGCTGTGAGGCAGAGGGAGAAATGGGTAGTTCTGTCTAAATGAGCTGAGGATATGTATGCGATGATATTACAGTTTAGATTTAAAGAATTAAAATAAAGAAGATGAAGGAGAACATTACAAATTGAGGAGACATGATGCACAAAGGAACAGAGATGTGAACTTACAGAGATATGAACCTACACGAGATGCATTGTTCAGCCCCAGATAGGAAGTGGTCATAGCAACACCATATCAGTTGGTATCCTCCCTTCAGTACAGCTGAATATTATAATTATATTAAAGCTCCTTACCTTCCCAGAAACACTTTCTGACAACCACATTGCCAGTAAAGCTCTGTTACTAAGTACTGCTTCAAAACAAAACTATGTTCTTTGAAGATAGCTTCTTACTTACCAGAAGAAAATTAATGATTGTGTCCTTATGCAGTGGTCCCCCACCCTAGTTCATCCTATCACAGCTATTCACTTGGCCTGCTCCCATCCCATGGTATCTCCCGAGGAGGACCAAACAGCACAGCCTGCAGAAATATATGGTTACCACACCAAGGATGTAATGAGGGGAGGACAAAAGATTCTGGGAAGAGTAATGGTTTATCTTCTTCTCTTTCAACTTGCCTTGACTCTACTTTCTTTACAGAAGACAGAATCATTGAAACACCTTTTTAAATTTTTTTTTAAATTAGAATAACAAAATTATTTGGCTTAGTTCTTCCAATAACTTCCATCGGTAGATCCATTAAAACCCAGCACATTCTCAGATGCGTTCTCAGGGCTGTCAGGCCCACACACAAGCCCATTCATTCAGGACAGGGGTTATGCGTCCTACATGTACCTCAAGAAAAGCCCAAGTGGTGAAAAACCCCCAAAAGCTATAAACTGGATCTGATTACCCGGGAAGGACTGGGAGCCTTTGGGAGGCAAGAAAGCTAGGTTTGTAAATTGCAACCTACTGTCGTCACCTTGTTTTTAAAAAGTATGGCCAGCACATTTTCACAATTCAGAAGAGTGAAGGCTGGACATGCAAAGAAGGATGGCTCTAGGGTAGACGTTAACATTTTCCCAGGACGGCAATGAAGACACCAATAGGTCGTGTTTTGCAGGCGCTGTGAATGTGGCTTCATAGCACTGTGGCCTGTATAATGATCTCAGTGTTCTGGATGTCTCTCTTGCTCTGCACCATCCTGAGCTCCAGCTGGGCTGGGCTGGGCTTCTGTACCTTCCCAGGTTTTTTTTGCACACTAGATGGTCCTCTGCAGGATGTGGTGCATGGCAGACATGGTCTTCTCACATGCCACCTTCAGATTGTTTGGATGCTTATATGTCCAAGCATGGCAGCAAAGAAATCCCCCATGTCTACGAAGACAGTATCCACCTTTCGCATCTCCATCGGATCCACTCTGTTGTCATGGAGCCATTGGGCTGCCTTTTCTGCTGGCTGCCTAGTGCAATCAGGCAGTCACTGCCCCTTGGGGACAGCAGATCTGAGCTGGTGATGATCACGGTGTCGGGGCCCATGGAGTGCCGCACAATTCATCACCGCCAGAGCTGCGTCTTGACTGGATCTTTCTGCCGCTCAGTAACTCAGTTTCAAACTGATCGGGAGTTATAATGTCTGCAATGGGCACAACCTTTTCTTTGTAAACTGGGAAATATCTTCTGGAACATACATTGAATCTTCACCGTTCCACTTGTCCTCCATCACCGGGTCACACACATACACGAGGTTGTAGTTCTGTTGCATCAGTTCCTGTACAACATCAGTTCCTGCATCAGTTCCTGTTCCACCACCATAGCTAGGAAGGATGGATGCATCTCGGGTATAATCCGTGAGCAAGTAGTTCTACTTCTTCACATTGTTCAGCTTCAGGCTTTCCTACAACTCCTGCAGTTCACTGGAATTCAGCTCTGCCCCTTCCAGTGAGCGTAGCCTATATGGTTTGAAAACTGCAGAGTTAACAGCATCAATTTCAAATTCCAGCACCTGCATTGGGAAGGTGGCAGCTTGGTTGCCCACGTAGCCTCAGACGATGTGGCTCTGGAAGGAGAACACTAGGCACTCTTGCTCCATGCCCAGTACACGCGTGGCGCAGGACCCAGGGTCAGCGGAGGTGCACCAGCAGGCTCATAGTGCCTAGGCTGTTGGCTTGACTTGGCAGGACTCCGGTCTGCTAGGCGCAGGACACCGCCCGGACGCCAAGCCCCCTCCCTGTGAATCTTCTTTCTTTGAGAGTCCTTGACCTGTAGAAGCCTGGCTCAAGTTTTCAATAATACTAACTAACTCCTGGTGTGGTGCTTTATGATCAGCACTGGACTTTGAACCACAAGGTCAGCAGTTCAAACACACCAGCTTCTCCAAGGAAACCTTATACAGAATTGTTATGAGTCGAAACCGACTTGAAGGCACTTAATAACAAAAACAGCTAGTATTTAATGGTCACCTTGTTGTGTGTCACATCATGCAGGAAACAGTTTGAATTGATAACCCTATTTTGTTCTTACAACAGCCACTAAGGTAGACAGTATCATTATCATAATTATTTATGAGAGAAAAACTGAAACTTAGAAAGAATACACAGACAGTAAGGGACACTTATAGGACCTGACACTGGAGATGACCGGACTATAAATAGTTTTGCTTTACTGAAAAAAATAGGACAATTTAGTAGTGATTATCAACTAGAGGCATATCTTAAAATGTTTTAATATTAACCTTTGAATTTTACCTTCTAATTGTCTAGTTGAATATATTTTTCACTTGTAAGTTAAAGTTTTTCCTTTTTAATAAATATTTGACACTACTTTTAGTAAATTAGTAATAAAATAGGAAAATATATGAACAAAGAGTGTCCATGTTGTTAGGTGCAGTCAAGTCGATTCTGACTCATAGCAACCCTATGCACAACAGATTGCATCAAATTCTCAAAAGGATCCTCTACCCTAAAATGTGGTGATTTGTGGGAAGTCATTGAAAAGTACTAAATAAAGAATTGCACAATCCAATTTGCATTGATAACACAAGACTTTTGCTTATAGTACATGTGTATGTATTTGGTCCCACAAGTATATAGCTAATGCATAATTTTTCAGGCACTACAGTTTCAAAATTGTCTAGTTTCTTCCCTAAGGAAGTTCATAGAGAAGTGTTGAAACAATTATTTTAACCTATAACTTCAATGTAAGTGATAAATGTTATGCCTAAAGCAAGAGTATTATCAAATTCTTTCTGGGAGCAGGAAAGTGCTACAGAGTAAAACTCAATTAAGAATTAAAATAGATTTATTGAAAGTAAGGCACAATTTAAACTGGGAATAAGAAGAGACAACAAACTGAACTATACTTTTTCAAGAAGTTTCAGGCAAAACTTACATTGTTAAATCAGGACCTTGTTGTTGTTGTTGTTGTTGTTAAGTGCCATCAAGTAGGTTCCGACCCATAGCGACCCTGTATAGGGTTTCCAAGGAGATGTTGGTGAGCTTGAATCAGGAACTAGCAGCCTAATATTCTGATTGGTTTATGAGTAGTGTGTAAAAGTCAAAGGAAGTTTAACAAAAGCAGGTGCTTAACAGTGATTGCTGGCTTACAGTTTTGTGTTAAGCTCCTTGAGAATAAACTAACAAACTGAATGGTGTTTGGTGAGGTAAGATATCTGACAGCAGATATATACAGAGAGACAGAGTGAGTCCTGGTGTCGCACTGAAGGATAATGCATTGGACTAAAAGGTGGGTTTAAACTGCAAGGTCCATGGTTTAAACCCACCAGATAATCCTCATAAACTCTAGAAAGAGTTGCTATGAGTTGGAACTGACTTCAAGGCACTTAGCAAGAACAACAACAGTCTGGTGTGGTACTGTAGGATAAGCACAGGACTGCTAACCACAAGCTTCTTGTTGTTGTTAAGTGCTGTCAAGTTGGTTCTGACCCATAGTGACCCTGTATAGGGTTTCCAAGAAGCAGGTGGTGAGTTTGAGCTTCAGGTTCAAACCAACTTCACATTCCATCACATTCATCTATAGCACTGCACCAGGACTCCACAAGGTAGGCAGTTCAAACCCACCAGCTTCTCCTGGGAAACTTAATACAGGGTTGCAACTAGTTGGAACCAAATGGATAGCACTTAACAACAGCAACAACATCTCAAACGAAAGCTTGTGGAGCAAGTGAGGTTAAAGGGTAAGGTAAATCTTAAAAAGGTAATTCACAGTGGAAATCCAGGTCCTTTCAAAAGAAGTAGTGTATTCCCCTAACTCAAGGGGCATCAATGAGTGATGTGTACAAGCCTCTAGTAGGGCTTAGACTTATAAGAACAGGATAAAAAAAAGTTTGAGTTTGAAGATGTTAAGTATACCCAGTTCTGGGGAACTTGCACAAAGAAAAATATGCAATCTCAGTGTTAGGAATTTGAATGGTTGCTGTTGTTTTTAGGTACCATCAAGTAGGTTCCAACTCATAGCGATATGCACAACTAAATTAAACCCTGCCTGGTCCTGTGCCATCCTCACAACTGCTGTTAACCCTGAGCCCATTGCTGTGCCACTATGCCAATCCATCTCATTGGGAGTTTTCCTCTTTCACAGACCCTCCATTTATCTAGCATGATATTCTTCTCCAGGAACTGATATCTCCTGATAATATGCCCAAAGTATAAGGGATGCAGTCTCACCATACTAGCTTCTAAGGAGCATTCTGGTATACATTTTTTCCAAGACAGATTTGTTTGTTCTTCTGGCAGTCAATGGTTCTTTCAATATTATTTCCCAACATCATAACTCAATTCTTCTTTAGTCTTCTTATTCATTGTCCAACTTTCACATGTATATGAAGCTATTGAAATTACCACGGCTTGGATCAGGTACATCTTAGTCCTCAAAACTGACATCTTGCTCTTGAACATTTAAAGGGGTCTTGTGCAGCAGATTTGTCTAATGTAATTCATTGTTTGATTTCTTGACTGCTGCTTCCATGAGTGTTGATGGTAGATCTAAGCAAGATGAAGTCTTTAACAACTTTCATCTTTCCTCCACGTATCATGATATTATTTTTTGGTGAGGATTTTTGTTGCTTTTATTTATACTAATGTGCAACCCATATTGAAGGCTGTGGCCTTTGATCTTCATCAGTAAATATTTTAAGTCCTCTTCACTTCCAGAAAGTAAGGTTGTATTATTTGAATATCTCACGTGGTTAATGAATCTTCCTCCAATCTTACTGCCACATTCTTCTTCATATAATTCAGCTACTTGGATTTTTTGGTAGCATACAGATTAAATAAATATACTGAAAGAAGACAACTGTGGCATGCAACTTTCCTGATTTTAACCTACTCAGTGTTCCCTTGTTTTGTTCAAGTAACTAGCTTTTGGTGTATGTGCAGATTCATCATGAACTCAATAAAAAGTATTCCAAAATACCCATTCTCCACAACTTTGTCCATAGCTCATCTACATAGTCAAAAGGCCTTGCACAGTCAATAAAGCACAGGTATCTTTCTGGTATTCTCTGCTTTCAGCCAAGATCCATCTGACATAAGCAATCATATCCCTCATTCTAG
This sequence comes from Chrysochloris asiatica, assembly GCF_000296735.1. Lineage (NCBI taxonomy): Eukaryota > Metazoa > Chordata > Mammalia > Afrosoricida > Chrysochloridae > Chrysochloris > Chrysochloris asiatica. Next base: position 27,953,037 of record NW_006408534.1, read on the forward strand.
GTCCTCAAATGAATCCAGCTTGACCCTCTGGAAGTTCTCTGCCAATATACTGTTGTAGTCGTTTTTGAATTATCTTTAGCAAAATTTTACTTGTATGTTATATCAGTGATATTTTTCTTTCAGTACTATTGGCTTTTGATCATATGTCATCTCTTGAAATGGTTGAACTTTCAGTTTGAGAAATGCTGAGCATGTTCTTCTCTTTTGGTGTTCTAATTCCAGGTCTTTGCACATTGCATAATAATACTTGATTTTATCTTCTTGAGCTGCCCATTGAAATTTTCTCTTCAACTGTTTTGACTCCACATTTCTTCCATTTGTTTTAGCATCTTTACAAGTTTCATAGTCTCTTTTGGCATTCATTTTGGTCTTTCCCTTCTTTCTTGTCTTCTTAATGACCTTTTCCTTTCTTTCTGTATCATGTTTTAAATGTCATCATGAAACTGTTTTGGTCTTTGGTCATTAGTGTCTAATGCATCAAATCCATTCTTGAGATGATCTCTGGAAATGTTCAAGGTCAGATTTTGGCTCTTCTGGGCTTGTTTTAATTTTCCTCAGCTTTAGCCAGAACTTGCATGTGAGTAACTGATGGTCTGTTTCACAGCCTGCCCATGGCTTTCTTTTCGCTGATGGTATGGAGCTTTTCTACTGTCTCTTTCCACACATGTAGTCCATTTAATTAGTATGAATTATATATGGTGAAGTCCATGTTTATAGTTGTCTCTTATGTTGTTTTAAAAAGGTATCTGTGATGAAGAAGTCATTGGTCTTGCAAAATTTTACCATGCCATCTCCTGTATCATTTCCATCACTAAGTCCATATTGTCCAAACACTGATCCGCCCTCTTTGTTTCCAAGCTTTGAGTTTCAGCCACCAGTAATTATCAATACATCTTGATTACATGTTTGATCCATTTCAGACTACAGAAGTTGGTTGAATTCTTCAATTTCATCATCACTGGCTTTAGTGGTTGGTGTGTAAATTTGGTCTAAGTTGTAGGTATTATCCTATCATAGTTAGCTTTATACTTCAAGATAGATCTTGAAATCTTCAGTTTGATAATGAAGGTGATGCCATTCTCTTCAAGTTGTCATAGAAAACAATATAATTGCCAGATTCATAATGTCCAATACCTACAACACCTGACCAAGACTCCTGCAAAGACTTATTTTTTTCAGATTCTTTAGCTTAACTTTGTTAAACTAACATATCCTTGGTATAAACCGTTATTTGATTTCAATTAATCCCTTTAATTTCATGTTTATAGAGTTGGAGCCTTTTCTCTAGGACAATCAGGCAACATACTTCCCTAAAATTAGCCATGGAAACCCTATAGATGAGAAAAGAATATTGTCAAACCTAACCCAAACATGTTAATGATCATGAAGATGGCATAGGGCCAGGCAAGGTTTTATTCTCCTATACATAAGATCATCATGATTTGGAGCTAACTGCAACATATTTAAACCAAAAAGATAAATAAGATAATGCTTCTGTTCAAAGTCCTGGGAAGCAATTTATTAGTATGGAGCCATGAGGCCTTAAGCATGCCACAGTGTTGGGACCAATAGGATAAGATCCATCAGAAGGATATTTGGGAAGTTAAAAAGTTAAGGTTCATCAATCTACAGGAAGACTTGAATATCAAAGACCTCAGAACATACGAGGACAGCAAACAAGTTAAAAATATCTGCTCATCAATGTTTAACACGTCCTCCTCTTTTACTTTGGGAACATGAGTTACAGACTCGCCCCAGAACCATAGTCCAGAGAGCAACAATCCATATGCCTATGCTATTAGCTGGCACTAATGGCAACGGCCACTCCTACACTCTTGGGAGACAGCCACATATGGCTTTTTTATTATCCTTTTGTTGTAGGACTTGGACTGTGGGGAGGTAGAGGCATTCACACAGTTTCATTTTTGTCTTTTTTAGTGTTAAGATGTATGTGTGATGAGTTTGACTCTCTCAGAACCTGTAGTTGAATCAGGCCCTCAAATAAGCTGACAATATATTCCCAGCCTCCCCACTGTCACCAAAATTGGGGTCTGGTGCTTTTATAGCTCCATGCTGACAATTTTCTCTTTGATCATATTGAAGGTCCTTTGTAATCAATAAGAAGTCAGACCTGGATGGGACTTCAGACTAGTCAATACCCTCATGTTATAGGTTGAAAATGGAAGCCCAGAGGAGTGAGAGTTTTGATGACCATACCTAAAGGTGAATATCAAATTGTTGTGCTGAGTTAATTTCAACTCAGCAAACCTATGAACAATAGAACAAAGCACTTCCTGGTCTTGCACCATTCTCACAACCTTTGCTATGCTTAAGCCCATTGCTGCTCCCACTGAGTCAATCGATCGTGTTGGGGGTCTCTCCTTTTTTTGCTGATCCTCCACTTTACCAAGCATGACGTCTATCTCTAGGGACTGATCCCTCCTGATAACATGTCCAAATTATGAGTCGAAGTCTAGCTGTCCTGGTTTCTAAAAGCATGGTTGAGATGCTCAAAGGAGGTTTCTTGAATGTGACTCATAGTCCTGAGTTCATGATCATGAGGTTTTTTCAATGTCAGGGAGAACTGCCAAAGCACCTGCCTTTTAGGTCAGGAATTATTGACTCCTGGTGTGGCACTGTGGGTTAATGTGCCGGACTGCTAAGCTGTTTGAACTGCAAGGTCTGTGGTTCAAGCTCAACAACCTCTCCTTGGAAACCTATACAGGGTCATTATGGGTTAGAACTGACTCAACGGCAATTAACAACAACAACAATATCTGAATATAGACTCTAATCCAATAATTCCTGATCTGTAGGCTGATGTTACGGCAGCTCTTCCTGACATTGAAAAGACCTCATAACCATGAACTCAGGACTATAAACCTCATTCAGGAAGCCTCCCTAGATAGAATACCTCAACCCCATACAGATGGTCCCTTTTCATTCAGTGTCCATTAGCTTGATGTGCTTGCCTAAGATTACTTATGATCTGTGTCCCCAGATTTAACTGCACCAGATATAGTTTCTGCCATGACTGAAGCAAACAGACATTTCCTATTATTGGTCTCTGTAACCTTTTCAGAATCCAGGCTGAGGAATGTCACTAGCTATGGGAAATAACTGACAGGTGGATGCCTGCCAAGGACTTGTCACAGGATGAATGGCAGCTGAGGGGCTGTGACATTTCCCATAAAAATGCACAAACAGGAAAGAAAAATGTTCCTTGAAAGCTAGGATGGCCAGACTTTATCTCTCGTACTTTGGGCACATTATCAGGAGGAACCAGTTCCTGCAGAAAGGAAATCATGCTTGGTAAAGTGAAGGGTCAGAAAAAAGAGGAAGACTCCCAATCAGAGGGATTGGCACAGTGACAACAACAATGGACTCAAGTGTACCAACAATTGTGAGTTTGGTGCATTACCAGTCAGTGTTTCATTCTGTTGTGCATAGAGTCACTGTGAGTCCGTACCTATTTGATGGCATCTAATAACAACAACATGCTTAGTATCATAGGGGGTTGATTTGGAAATACATGTGTTCTTCTTTGAAGATTTCAACACTCAAAGTTACAACAGTATCTGCACTGACCTCAGTCATGTGTCTCGTACATGTGTTTGTAATTTCTTTTAGGATGGGGACAGTCATTTATGAAAATATGACTTGGAGCTCTCTTGAAAGAATGCATATAACTCTGAGATAATTTGCCAAATTATAATAATTCATCTTAAAATACGGATTTCAGGCTTTATGTTAGATGTTAGGGAGTAACAAAGAATAAGACAACATATTAATATGATCTTATAAAGATTACTTAAATAAATGTGTATGTGTGTGTGTGTATGTGCACACATAGATACAGACATATTTTTGCTCACATGAATGTAACACATAAGCTTTCATTCAACTTTATGTGTTGGTAGACAATTCTAAAAATTCCCTTCAAGCAACATAGTACACCATAATGCAAAGAGTAAAGGCTTTAATATTTGAACACTCTCCTTGCCACTAATCCTTCATATCACTTGTGAAATTATTTAGTTTTTTCTTTCTCCATCCAAATTACCCACTTTTCTAACTGTTGCAAGGAACATACTGTGAAGGCAAAAAAAAACAGTTTTTTTTCAAGCATTAGTCATGAAATAGAGAAAATTTTGTGGCCCTTCAAGACACCCATGACAACAAGTCACTGTAACTTGGAAATAAGGAATCTGAAATTTACAATATAAAAACCACACAAAAATGGATCATAACAGAGTCATGCAAAACCACTTTAAGGAAAGAGAATGCCTCCCAGGAATAAAGAGTTTAGCTAACTAGATATATAAACATTTCTAAAGGGGAGAGAATAAAGCCATCAGAAGAATATAGTAATCCCCAAGGCATAACAAAAATAGGATGTGGCTTCAAAAAGATCATAGAAAAACTGACATTAAAAGATAATTATTACCTACAAGAGGAACTCTGGGTGGCTGACCAAAGTGGCACCTCCACTTTGCCAGGCAGATAAACCTCCACACTGAGACAGACATTTTAGAGTTTCAAGAAATCCCATTTCCTAACAATTTGCCTAAGTTCCCATGCTTCAAGTACACCTATGTAGGATAGGCACTGGACCACAACATTGGTTTGAACCTCAAGGTCAGCAGTTCACACTCACCAGCCACTCCTCAGAAACACCATGAGTCGGACCCAATTCGATGGCAATTAATAGCAACAACACTATTAAATATTTTATTAATTTTTCCACTTAGCTCTAAAATGTGTCTACTTCTCCCACCCCTTTTGACACCACCAACTTCTAACTAGCAGTATTTTTCACAGCATCAATTATCTCCCTGCTTCCAGAGCTACCCTTCCTACCACTCCCCACGTATCTTTCTATATACTGTTGTTAAAAATATCATCATTCTCAATCATGAATTTTATGTTATTTTCCTGCTTAATTTTCTTCAATGGTTTCCTATGCATTCTTATGCATGTTTAGTATAAAATACAAATACCTTGGCATATTTTGACAGGCTTCCTAAACCAGTTCCTGACAAGCCCTGAAGTGTCAGTGCAGAACAGCTCACCTCTCATAAAATAATCTGCTATCACCTGGTAAACTAGATCTTCCCCAAAAGCCTGCTTTCCTTTCTGGGGGACTCTCTGCTGCCTCTCATCTCTGGTCCTTTTTTATGTGTTTTTCAATTCTCCATTTGGGCAGCCCTTTCCTTAATGACCCTTTTATATTTTCTAATAGTACCAGTACCTGTATCTGTGCCTTTATTACATTCAATTGAATTGCCTTCTTACGTTACTCATTGTCAACTGGACAGGAGTCTCTTTAGATACAGAAATTATGACATTATTCCCTGTGCTTCCGGTTCCTTGGGTATTTATAGTCATGATCTTTCCAGTCTATTATGAGAATCAAAAAAGGTAATATGTATAAAGCATTTACAACAATTCCTGATACAGAGTAAGCACTTTATGAATGCTTATTTATAATAAATCTAAAATGTATATATGTAACTTCATACTGTATAGAATGTAGAATATAGAATAATATTTATATAGTTGTTTGGTTATTATTATTACTACTAACATTATTATACTTCTTTCCTGGTGTAATTTTGTTGTTGTGTGTTTAGGTGTGAATTGGTTCTTATTCATAGCTATCCTATGCTCAACAGAGCAAAACACTGCCTGATCTGTGCCATCCTCACAATAGGTACTGTATTTGAGCTTATTGTTGTAGCCACTGTGTCCATCCATCTTGTTGAAAGTCTCTTTTTTGTTAACTCTATATTTTATAAAGAACAATATCCTCCTCCAGAGACAGTCTCTTCTAATAACAGGTCTAAAGTATTATACCAGTTGCTGTCAAGTTGAGTCAGACTCATGGCAACCTTATGGGATAGAGTAGAACTGTCCCATAGGTTTCCCAAGATTCTTAGGAAAGCACAGTATCTGATCTTTCTCCTGCAGAGCAGTTGGTAGATTAGAACTGTTGATTGTTTGGTTATCAGAGATCTTACAATAACTTATAGTGCATGGGAATAAGAGCCAATGAATATTGTTTAGTAAGAGAATACATCTCATGAATGCCACACAATAATCTGATTCTTATTTGATTTTCTTGATTGCTAATTACCTTGCTGCTGTTGTTAAGTGCCATCAAGTCGATTCCAACCTATAGCTACCTTGTATAAGGTTTCCGCTGGTGAGCTTGAATCACTGAATCACTGACCTTGCAGCTCAAATGAATATGCAGTCTGATGCATTAGCCCACAGCACCACACCAGAACTCCTTAGCCTAGATCAAAAAACATCTGGTACAGCTAAAAATTATAGTTTTTCAAGATGTCAGTAAATGATTATTTGAGTTTTATGCACTGATGGTCTCCTTTAAGTTTGTTAGGGTGCCAGTCTCACCAATTTAGATCAACTCTAAGATACTGAACTTGAGGGGCGAAAATCAACACTCTATATTGGTGAAATCAATAAAGTTAACACCACATTTTCAGGGTGTGTCTGGGTGGTCAAAGGGTCCAGTGATGAATTTATGTACTCTATGCTCTACCCCTTACCCTAAAATTCCCATTGCAATACTTCCTTAGACTCCTTCAGCACTCACATTCACTGCTTAGTTGGTTCCTTTAAAAACTTGATGGGGGAAAAAAAGGAGCAAAACAAGAAAGAGATGAGTTTCATTTTCTCAAAATACTTATTAACAAGATGAATTGAAAGATTTGAACAAAGTGTTAGGACGCTTTGAGTGCAGATCACCTAGTAAGATTAGATGCAATGTGGTTTAACAGTAGAAGCATGTCCATCAGCCAACATGGTCATGAGTCTTAATCTGAAACTAACTTGCTGTGGACACTGGACGATGATCATGGCCACTCCTTCTTGAACATTTCCCAGATCTTGCAAAGCATTTAGAACTCTACAGAGGCCAAGAAGAGGATTATTACTAAACATCAAAATAGCTGAGCCCCTATAATCTTCATTAAAAATCAGTCAGTAAGTGGTAGAACTGGATTCAATGCCAGTATTCCAGAACTTTTGACCATGTTTTAGAATCTGATAATGAGATAGAAAAAGAATTTAAAGTAAAACAAAATAAAAATCATAAGCAATTATAACTCAAGGCAGAATACTATTGTGTTTTGAGGGGAGCTCTTCTATCATCTATTGTCTCCCTTTTCATCTCTTTAAAACGGATCCATTGTCTCTGTGTTGTAGAATTGTTGCTATCATTACAGAAAATGAATGTAGTAAATACATGTGATGGTAGCTATAGCTACCAACCAGCTCTGTGATCTCCAACAAATTCTTTACTTCTCTGGGCTTCAGGTTTCTCGTATTAAAAATAAATAGGACAGAGGATTAAATACAGAAGTCTACAGTTATAGTTTACACCTATTTCAGAGCAACGCTCCCCCTTTGCTCAAGTATCTGTCTAGTGCATTTATCTTCTTGTGTGCTAAAGCCTGCCAGGGTTAAGCCTCCTCCCCTTGTCACCTGCTTACAGTTTGTGTCAGTTGAAATAGAGCCCACTGTACACTACATCATATTGATTGTCTCTCTGCCTGCTAAAGTGACTTTTGAGGTACTTTTAAGGAATGGAGTAAACATTACAAGTAGAAATGGGCAACATTCCCCACTCATATATTGATCAGTGATCCCTCATCCCAAGCTTGTAATTAGCTCACGGCACAGACAAGAGATCTCATCTCAGAAGTATCTTCTCACAAATCTAGTTAAGGAACAAGCACTCACCCACAAGGTCAGTTTGAATGTCAAGGTTGGCTTATGAGGATCACTATGAGTCAGAACCAACTCAATGGGGCTTAACAACGAGAAGCTAAACTACACAGATTTCACCTAGCCCTGGCAAAGTCTAGGGACTTCAAAAATGTCCTAACTTATGAATAACTGACAAGTTCTTATATGAGCTCCTGTGTACAATTTCAAATCTGTGAAAATAAATATTCTAGAGTGGGCTCTGCAGCCTGGGTTGACCCTGCCTCAGAAAGGAAGAGGGAAATGGAAGTTTGGGAAAGATGCAGTCTGTGCTTTGTTTTTCACACGCACTCATCATCCTCTTACTCAGGATCATCCTTGTACAGTCTCTGCCCAGGAAAGACTGATTAAACTTCCTACAGCAAAGAGGATCTGTGGTGGCACAGCAGTTAAATGGGTTGACTGCTAACTCAAAAGTTGGTGGTTCGAACCCACCAGCTGCTCCATAGGAGAAAGATGTGGCAGTCTGCTTCTGCAAAGATTTACAGCCTTGGAAACACAATGGAGCAGTTCTCTGTCATACCAAATTGCTATGACTCAGGATCTACTTGACAATGGGTATTGTGTGTGTGTGTGTGTGTGTTTCCCCCCACATCATAAGCAGTAGCAACTTCCAGAGGAAGCATGTTCTCACATCCATTTTCAGAAAAGAAGTGGTCTATTTAATGTTTCTGAGGATCTTATGATGTTTTATGCTTCAGACTTAAGGATCATCTCCTCGTTGACTTCAGCAATATAATTTAATGATTATAGGAATAACTGTTGCAGTTCAGGTAAATAATAGGATAAGTTCCTTTTTCTTTTTCTCCTTACTGATGAATAGTAAAGGTGTTCTCAGTGTAAGTAATTTCTTCTTTTTGGTTACTTTGAATAAAAACTTGAAAAGCAAAACCAAACTAATCGTAATAATGTTTTCATCATATCTTTTCATATCCCTTCCCTAATGAAAACAATACTGATTACAGATTTTGTTAGATGAAGGGAGCACACATGTATCTTAAGGTAATGAAAAAATATTTATTACTTATCTACCATGTGTTGATCCACAACAGGATCCTCATTTAATTCTTATAATAATCCAGTGGACAGAGAAATAAAAATGGCTGTACTCTTTTTATAAATTAACAAATTAAAGTTCAGAGAAGTGAGTTGACTTGTCCAAGGTCACGTAGTTGGTCAAGAACAAATCAAAGATTGGAATTCTATCACCACAGAGATTTTACTTATTCCCATGAGTGAATGAAAGACTCACTGTGGGATCAACAAATGCAGTGAAGTCTATCTTAGAGTCATGATAGAAGAGATTTATTCTTTATGAAATATATGAAATTATCTCTCACTGGGAGTGAAAGCTTGGGTGACAGTTGTTGTTAAGTGCTGTTGAGTTGGTTCTGACAAATAGCGACCCTGTATAGGGTTTCTGAAGGAGCTCTGGTAGCGTAGTGGTTACGAATTGGGCTGCGAACCTTAAGGCCAGCAGTTCGAAACTACCAGCCGCTCCGCGGGAGAAAGATGAGGCGTTCTGCTCCCGTAAAGATTTACAGCCTTGGAAACCCTGTACAGGGTCGCTATGGGTTGGAACCGACTCGACGGCACTTAGCAACAACAACAACATAGGGTTTCTGAGGAGTGGCTGGTGAGTTTGAACCTCTAACCTTGCAGTTCAAACAGATCTTATGGTCAAGTGCTTACCCTATAGTGCCAAACTAGAACAGTGGGTGATGTAAATAGAGATGAATGGACCACAAGGAAAGAGATTCAGAAAAGGTCGCTGCAAATTCTGTGGACATACCCCTTAAGAATTGGGCCATTGTAATCCTAGTGGGGAAGAGGATGCTTCACCACATCCTTATAATGTCCTTTTCTTCAGGGTTCTATGTTGTTTTTGTTTTTGTTTAAGTGCTGAGTTGGTGCCGAATCATAGCAATCCTGAATAGGGTTTCCAAGGAGCAGTTGGTTGATGTGAACCACCAACTTTGCTGTCAGCAATCCAGTGTTTATCTCAGGATTTCTGTCAGCATCAGAAAACATAACTTTATTCCCTTTTTCTATTTATTTCCCCAGAGATCATACATTTTGTCTTGGTTTAGTGGCCCTGGAAGGAAAGCACTTGAGGAGAGGGTTTAGAAAAGTCATTAACGCTAGAACCAGATGAATTTAATCTGATCTGATGAGTCCCAGTGATTCCATTGTTTTCACTTGTTAAATTGATGAGAAAGAGACTTATCCTGTCACAGAGGCAGAAATAATTTATGACATCCATTTTACTATCTGGAAAGCTCCACATAACTTTGTATAATGGCTTATGCTGTCTTTATAGATTTTTTCCTGGGGAACATTTTAATCTAGCTAGAGTAAGTAATATCAATCACATTGCTCATACAATCATTGACTTGGGTCTTTTCTTTGATTGATTTTTAAATATTGTTTTCTATGCTGGAGGCAACATAGAGGAGTAGAAAGAATACTGGCCTTGAAAACAGAAATTTGAGTTCTCAAGTGAATTTTTTCACTGATAAGCTTACTATCTCCCAGTCATCATTCACGACTAACCTAACAGAAACACAGTGTAAAGCATGGGCTCTGGAGCAACTACCTGAGTTGGGAGCCTCCTTCTACCACTTTTTAACTCTAAAGCTTTTGCACATTAGAAAACTTCTCAATGGCCCTTGTCCTGAAACTGTACAGTGAGATTCATAGTTTAACATACATCACTGGTTTCTTGTATTTAATGAGCCAATTAATGTGAAACAAAACAAAACAAAACTTTGAGAAATATTTGAATCAGATTAAAAATGTTCATATCTTAATTGGATCTCAATTCCACTCCAAAAGGCCTCTCAACCATATTTAACAAATTCCTACTAATCTTTCAAGCTCTGATAAAATGTTTCCTCCTCCAGGAGCCTTTCACAATTATCCCTGTCTCTTCCCTAAACAAAATTGAGGCTTTTCTCCCTTTAGTCTCTCCTATAACACTTTATTTATCCATTCAGTCATGAGTCATTTACAAAGCTGAGTGTGGAACACGTACTGATAAGGTAGATCTGTTGAAGAGGAGGCAATGGGCAAGAAATTTAGTCTAGGAAGAACCTAGCACTGTAATAGGGAAACATTACAACTCAAAGAAAGGCTCCTGTTCAGAGATCAATCATTTCTCAAATTGCTTAAAACCCAGAGCCATTCTCTGAGACCGTATTGCTATTGCTATTGTATACTGTGGAGTCTGTTCAGAGTTATAGTCCTGAGTTTCCAATGCTGTAAATCATTATAGGAGCAGAAAACCTCATCTTTCTTCTGAGGAGAAGCTGGTGGATTGGAACAGCTGACCTTATGTTTACCAGTCCAGTGAGAAACCATTACGCTATCAGGACTGATTTAGACCACAGTATTTATACCTAGTTTTTAATCTCTTTTCTTTTTCTCCATTCAATGTCACTTATTATCATTTTGCTTCTGATTTTCTCTCTTTTCTTCTCATATCCTTCTTTACTGTATCTCTCTCTCCACTCTCTGTTCGGCGATGTCTCATTTTTTTTCCTCTTTTGATACAAAGGTTAGGAGAACATTCAAGGAAAACTTCTTAGATGAGATGGTGCTCAAGCTGAATCTTTAAGAATGAGTAGGTAAGATATTGAAGGTATTTGGTGTATGGGTAAAGTAGAAAGAAACATCAAATGTGAAATAAAGAAAACAAGAAGAAAAGCACGTGTGTAACATGGACTGAGAAATGCCATGAGTATAGTAAGGTAAGGAATGCCTCAAAAATAAAGTGGAATTGAAAAAAGAAGAGGTAAGTGGAGTTCAGGTCATAGAAATGTGGACAGTTACACTGTTCTGTTCTAGAGCAAGAAAAATATCTGGGAGAAGAGTGTTCAAGGCTGAAGGAATAGAAAGTACAAAGGGCTTGAGGAAAGATAATGCATCTTTTCTTAAGAATTAGAAGGGGTAAGGTGTAAGGTAGTGAGAAATGAAGTTAAATAGATGGATTGTAGATTACTAAGGGCCTAGTAGACTAGTCCACCATTCATCTGTAAATGTGTTGTACTATTGTGGCTTCTGTGTTGCTATGATACTGTAAACTATGTCACCAGTATTTTAAATACAAGCAGGGTTACCTATGGGGGACAAGTTTTAGCTGAGTTTCCAGACTGAGACAGACTAGGAAGAAGGAGAGGTGGAATACTTTGAAAAGTTTGTTCACTGAAAACTTTATGAATAGCAGAAGAACACTGTCAGATATACTGCCAGAAGATGAGTCCCTCAGGTTGGAAGGAACTTAAAATCAGACTGACAAAGATCTGGCTCCTCAAAGTATAGTTGACCATGATGCATGCAGGAAAGTTTTCAGGACCTTCATTTGCTGATGGGACACAACTCAAAATGAGGAAAAACAACTGCACAAATCCATTAGTAGCCAGAACATAGAATGTACAAGTATGAATCTAGGAAAACTGGAAGTTGTCAAAAATGAAATGGAATGCATAAAGATCAATATCCTAAGCATCAGTGAGCTGTAATAGACTTTTATTGATCATTCTGAATCTGACAATCATATGCTTTACTATACCGGTAATGACAAATTGAAGAGGAATGGGATCATGTTTGTAATCAAAAAGAACATTTCAAGATTTAACTTGAATTACAATGTTGTCTGTGGTAGGATAATACCCTCCAAGGGAGACCTGAATACCACTATTAATAAAACATAGACACCAACCATAAAAGTCAGTGATGGTGAAATAGAAGATTCTACCAATTTCTTCAGTCTGAAATAGGTCAAACATGCAATCAAGGTACATTGATAATTACTGGTGAATGGACTGTGAAGTATGAAAACAAAAAGGATAGGTCAGTAGTTAGAAACTGTAGAAATGATGCTGGAGATTACATGATAGAATTCTGTAAGAAAAATTACTTATTCACTGCAAATATTTTTTTATGCAACATAAAGGTAGTAATGCACATGGATTTACCAAATTGAATGCACAGGAATCAAATCATCTGTGGGAAGAGATTATGGAAAAGCTCCATATCATCAACAAAAACCAGGCCAAGAATATGAATTACTCATATATGCAAGTTCAGTCTGTTGCTAAATAAAATTAAAACAAGTCCATGAGAATCAAAATATAACCTTGAACATATCGCACCTGTGTTCAGAGACCATCTCAAGAACAGATTTGATGCATGAGACAATAATGACTGAAGACTGGAGGACTTGTGGGATAACATCAAGAACATCACACAGGAAGAAAACAAAAGGTCATTAAACAGAAAACTAAGAAAGAAAAATCCAAAATGGATGTCAGAAGAGACTCTGAAACCTGCTCTCGAGCATAGAGATGCTAGAGCAAATGGAAGAAATGAGGAGGTAAAGGATCTGAACAGAAAATTTGAAAGGGCAGCTTGAGAAGATAAAGTATAATAAACTGTGCAAAGACCTGGAGTTAGAAAACCAAGAGAGCATGGTCAGCATTTCTCAAGCTAAAACAACTAAAGAAAACATTCAAACCTTAACTTGAAATACTGAAAGATTCTATGGACAAAATATTGAATGACTCAGAAAGAAACAAAAGAAAATAGAAGGAATTCAGTCACTGTACCTAAAACAAATGGTTAATATTCAACAATTTCAAGAGAGAGTATAAGATAAAGAGCCAATACAACTGAAGGAAGAAGTTCAAGGTTCACTGAAAGCATTGGCAAAGAACAACTCTCTAGGAACTGATGGAATACAAATTGATATCTTTCAAGAAATTAATGAGGCAATGGAGGTGCTCATTCATCTATATACATCTATCTATCTATCTATCTATCTATCTATCTATCTATCTATCTATCTATCTATCTCCACCACTCATCTGTCAGTTGCTGTGATTCTGGAAGCTATGCTACCAGTACTTTAAATACCAGCAGGATCACCATGGTGGACAGGTTTCAGATGAGTTTCCAGATGAAGACAGACTAGGAAGAAGGAGTGATGAACTACTTCTGAATATTTAGTCACTGAAAACCTTATAAATAGCAGAGAAACACTGTCAGATATAGTGCCAGAAAATGAGCCCCTCAAGTTGAAAGGCACTACAAATGCGGCTGGGGAAGAGCTGCCTCCTCAAAGTAGAGTTGACTGTGATAACACAAATGGAGTAAAGCCCGTGGAAGAAAAGCCCATGGGACCTTCATTTGCTGATGGGGCAAAACTCAAAATGATACAACCTTGCTTGCTGAAAGTGAAGAGGACTTAAAACATTTACTGATATAAAAATCTCAATTCTCCTACGGTCTTCCTTATTCACCGTCCAGCATTTTACAACAGTGGCCTTATATAATATTTGTCCTTTTGAGATTGACTAATTTTATTCAGTATAATATTCTCCAGGTTCATTCATGTTGTGAGGTATTTTCCAGATTCATTGTTATTTTTAAGTGTTGCATAGTATTCCATTGTATGTATGTCCGTTTATGTTCAGAGTCATTATTTATAGTTATGAATTGATTGTTGTTATTTTGCTGTGTGTTTTGTTGTGTGGTGATTCTGATTTCTTTGTTTCTCATAATTTTCTGTGCTGAGTTAATTTTGTTTGTGGAGTTTCTTCTCATTTTCATTTCTGTTGTGCTAATGTTTATTAAATCTTTCTTCTCTCCTATATTTTGATGTGAAGGTGTATTAATTTTCTTTGAGGTTACCAGTAATTTATTATTTTTCCCTGTTTAAAACAGCCTGAGGTTTATCTTGAAATCTACTTGTCTTCTTAGTCATATGGAAGTTCTATATCTACATTAGTCCCTCATTTTACTTTGTACTTGTCTTCATTAGAAATTGACATTTCTGGTTCCCTTTTTTTCAGTCTTGTAGGTTTGTTTTATTTTAAATAACTTCTATATCTGAGTTGAATTCTGGTTCATGTTGTCATGTATGATGTTGTCTGCTGATGTTGGTTTTCAGTCCAAAGACTATCCTTTAGTATTTTTTGTAAAGCTGGTTTGGTTATTACAAATTCTAGTATGCAAAACAGAAGCTCTGGTGGCATAGTGGGTTATGCCTAGGGCCGCTAGCAGCAAGGTCTTCAGTTTGAATCTACTAGCCACTCCATGAGAGATAATGAGGCTTCAGAATCTAATAAAGATTACAGCCTCAAAAACCCTATACAGAGTCACTATAAGCTGGAAAGGACATATTGAATTGCATCAATTGTTGTTGTTGTTAGGTGCCATAGAGATGGTACTGACTCATAGCAACCTTATGCACAGCAGAACGAAACATTGCCCAATCTGGGCCAACCTCATTACTGTTACCACACTTGAGTCCATCGATGCTGCCACGTGGCCAATCCAATCTTGTTGGGGGTCTTCCTCTTTTTCTCTGACCCTCCACCTTACCAAAAATGATATCCTTCTCCAGCAACTGGTCCCTCCTGACAATATGTCCGAAGTACAAGAGACGAAATTTGGCCATCTTGGCCTCCAAGGAGTACTCTGGCTGTACTTCTTCCAAAACGGATCTGTTGGTTTTTTTGGCAACCCATGGCACTTTCAATATTCTCCTCCAACACCATCACTCAAAAGCATCGATTCTTCTATGGTCTTCTTTATTCACTGTCCAGCTTTCTCATGCATATGAGGTTATTGAAAATACCATGGCTTGGGTCAGGCGCACCTTAGTCCTCAAGTTGACATCTTTGTTCTTCAACACTTTAAAAAGGTCTTGTGCAGCAGATGTGCCTGATGCAGTATGTTGTTTGATCTCTTGACTGCTGCTTCCATGAGTGTTGATAGTTGATCCAAGAAGAATGAAGTCCTTGACAACTTCAATCTTTACTCCCATTGATAAGAATGTTATTTATTGGTCCAATGGTGAGGATTTTTGTTTTCTTTACTTTGAGATATAATACATACTGAAGGCTGTGCTCTTTGATCTTCATCAGTAAATGTTTTAAGTCCTCTTCACTTTCAGCAAGTAAAGTTGTATCATCATCTGCATATCACAGGTTGTTAATGAGTCTTCCTCCAATCCTGATGCCATGCTTTTCTTTATATAACCCAGCTTCTCAGATTTTTTGCTCAGCATACAGGTTGAATAAGTATGGTGAAAGAACACAACCTTGTCACACACCTTTTTTAATTTTAAACTATTCTGTGTTCCCATGCTCTGTTCGAACAACTGCCTCTTGGTCCATGTACAGATGCCTCATGAGCACTTTTAAGTGTTCCAGAATACTCATATTTCGCAATGTGATAAAATATTTGGAAGTTGTTCATCAGTCCTTCTTCCTAGTCGGTCTTCATCTGGAAGCTCATCTGAAACCTGTCTACCTTGGGTGACCCTGCTAGTATTTAAAATATTGGTGGCATAGTTTTCAGAATCACAGCAAGTCACAAGCCACCACAGTATGACAAACTGACAGATGAATAGTGGTTGCATCAATAGCATCAGACAAAATATATGGGGGATAGGATACAGAAGGGCATAGTACAGTTATTTTGATTTCCTAATCTTTTACAGATGCAAGTCAAAGTCAACAGTAGGGGTCTGTTGCTGTATTTGTTAGTTGTTGTTAAGTCCACTTTGATTCATGGTGATCCTATGTAGAGCAGAATAACACATTATCCAGTTCTGCATCATTTCACCATCATTGGTATACTCAAATCCTTTGTTGCTGCTACTGCAAGGGGGCTCATCTTCCAACACTGCATTGGACAATAACCTGTTGTGATTTATAGAAGTTTTATAGATTAATTATTAAAAATAGAGCTCCTGCCTATCTTTTTTGTCTTAGTCTGGAAGCTCTGTTAAAATATGTCCACCAGTAGTGACCCTGGTGGAATTTTAAATACCTGGTATACTTCCCAATATAACAGCAACATACAAACCATCACAGTTTGACAAATTGACAGACAGTTGGTGGAATAAGGGTCTAAGTGTACCTAATAGTACAAAAATGAACCATGATATAATACATATGCATAATTTAAACTTTGTTGAAAAGAGAAAACAAAAAGTCCAGAATAACTACTATTCTTTTCATTACTACAACCATGATCATGGTTGTAGTAATTATTTTGGGGATACTACCCAATATGATTGGAAAATAGAAATAAATTGGAAATATAAACATTGGAAAGGAACTGGACAAAATTATCCTATTCGCAGATAGCATGATTAGGCATCTGGAAAACTCAAGAGAAGCAACTAAAAACTATTAGAAACAAATAAATTTGGTAATGTAAGCAGGTATAAAATTAATATTCAGAAATCAGAATTCTTCATGTAGACAAAAAAATATTATTTTTTAAATTATGGGGGGAAATCTCAATTTTTATTATGTAAAAAAAAAAGGATGAAATACTTAGAAATATATTCAATAGTAATGTATAATGTATATATGATATGCATTTTACATTTTCCTAAGAACTCTGTCCTCTCTTTAGAGCTTTATCCAATACTTCTTACCACATGGCTCCTTTAACCCTGTTGACACACCACAAACATTTTACAAACTAATTATTCTGAGCAATATAGACCCTGTAGTGGCCTCCCTTCTCTTATCTCTTCATACGGATGTTATTGTTTTATGTGCCGTGGAGTCGGTTCCAACTCATAGCAACCCTGTGCAGGGTTTCTGAGGCTGTAAATCTTTATGGGAGCAGAACAGCTGGTAGTTTCAAACTGCTGACCATGAGATTAGCAGCCCGATTCATATGGATAGGTCCTAGTGATCCTTCAGGTCTCAAAACAGACATTGTATCCTTCTGAAAGATCTCCCTGGCTAAGCAAGACTGTGTACGTTTATGTAACACACACTGCATTTAAATCACATGTTTGATTGTTTCTTATAATAAGCCTTGAGCTCCTCAAGGGCAGATTATCCAATGCTAATGTGTCTCAAATAGAAATAAGTAATTAGCAGAAGATAATTTTGTAGAACACTTTGGAAAAATATAGAATCCTGTTTTTAAAACATTTGACAATGAATATTTATTTAAATATTAACATTGAGCTATTAGAGATGCACAAATAATTTTTTTTAATAAGTAATAGTACTGGTCCTCATACCAATGTGGAATAAAAACTGTGTGAGGTCAAACAGCAAACATCAGATGACATTAGAAAATAAACTTCAAGTATATAATTATAGTTGTACAGAAGAAGGATTTTTATCATTTCTTTAGTAAAGACAAATTAATACCAGATTAGAGGCCTACTGAATATCATTAAATGTTTTTATGGTAAATCGTTGTATCTGAATGAATTATAGTTTCTTCTTCAAAGAACTTCTTTTAAAAATTTAATTCCTTTGTTGTATTAAAGTGGCCCAAGTCTAATAATTCATTAAAAAACTTAAATATATCCACTCAGTTAAAAATGGGCTATCAAGACTGATATTCAGAGGTAGTAGAGCATATGAAAACTCTTATCCTCTTACAAAATAATGACTTAGTTGTACTTCCTTGCTGGAAGTGCTCTTTTCTTATAAAAAGCTTCCCAGGTGAATTAAGTGATATTTTACATGATAGAATAACAGTTTTACACTCATTGTTTCATTGCTATGATTGCAATTTCCTCTCTGTATCATCATTCAGTAGTAATTGTTTCTATTCCCCCTGTTTTGTTTTGTTTTTTAATTGATGTACACAAAAACACTCCAGAATATATAATCATTTAACCAACCAAAGGGCACATTCTGTAAGCCTGAATCCTGGCCACCAGCACACTGCCTTTCTCTTTCCATGAGTCTAGAGTTCTCAGCTGTTCTAGCTCTCCATTTCATCAACTCTGTTTCCATCTCTGGATTTGCTGCTTCTCTGGGTAAGGTGTCACATTCTGCTTGTGTTCTTCTCCCTTGATGGTCCTAGGGTCCTCTGTTCCTGGACTTTAAGATTAACTACTCTCCCCTTTTTGTTACAAAACTTCTACCTTTACAGTTGTGATAATCACAATTCATCATGATAACAATTACTCACTATTGAATCATAGGAATCTTATCCCCGTCTCCTTTCACCAGACCCATCTAGACAAGATGAAAACTATTCAGTGGGGATTCTACCATCCCCTGCACACTCTGAAACTAAACTCCCTCATGAAAACTTGTAAGCCAGGTACTTTGTGTGCCTTTAATTACCACCCCTCCCCACCCCATTTTAGGTAGCCAATGTTGAAGTTGCCTGTCCCTATCAACCCTGTGTACAGAGGAGATAAGATTGATCCCTGATATGAAGACACCTTCCCTCTCATTTGGTATTTTGAGCTACTACATTCATAAATATAGGTGAAGTTCGTCAAACTGTAACAATTTGCACTTGTTTTTAAAAATCTTTCTCTATTCGAGTTCTGATCATCAGGCGTTCGAAGCTAGGTGGAGTGGGTACTATCTGTAAGATTGGACTTTCTTGTGCATCTCTCATCACTTCATATCAGCTGGATGCTTCACTATTAACTCTAGCCCTCCTTGGCTATGTCCTTATCGGTGGGCTCAGGAGTTTCCAGGTCTCACCATACTTTGGACCAACCAGGCCTTCCCTTTCTCTCTTTCATCTGCATGTTGACAGGAGTTTACGGAACATGGTTGAACTCGGCCCACATCTTCATTGGTGCCTTACCCCCTCTTCCACTCACCAGTAGATCAACGTGGTTGCAAGCAAACTTAGATGACTGCTCACGTATTCTCTTTGAGTTTCAGTCTTGGAGTGGGGTTTGTTCTGAAGGGACTCGATTGCTTGCCTTGATGGCTCCTTGGCAAACAACTTGCTTGTTCTTGTAGTAGCCAATCAGACTGCTGGGATTTTTTGCCCAATGTTTCCTGCTGGTCTTTCTTTCAAGAAGTATTTTCTGTTCCTCTAGCTATTCCGGGTTGGTCTGCTTGTCCTTTCAAGTGGGAATGTCCCACCTCAGAAGGTTCTGGATGGGGCTCGGGATTCTACCTAAGGTCCTCTACACTACAAAGACACCACTAGAAGCCTATTTCACTGGCAAGTTCTAGAACCCCTTTAAGGTATTCCAATCGGTATAGGCTGAAGATGGGCTTACAAACTTTCTATAATCATGTTTGCCAATATTTATTTCTATCCCACTCAAATGTCTATTTTACAATAGTAAAATATATTATTAATATATTATTATATTAAATAGTACATTATTTCCCCTCTTTTATGCATTCAGACTATGCCTTTATCCCTGTATCACAGAGCTAGACATGCTCTTCAAATTTAAAATTTGGGAGGAAATTGATTTTGTTTGCAACATTCACTGTCCTATCCTCACCCTTTCAAACAATCTTTGGCACATAGTAAGTATCAAATATTACTGATTGAATGGAGTGCTTATGAGTCATTTTACATACTTTATGACACACGTTTCTTTGCTTTAACACTTCTGATTTTTTGTCAATGTTACCCATTATCATGTGTTCATTTCCATAACATAAGTCCAGGATCGTTTTCCAAAAGACTCACGTTCCTAAAAGCATCTCTAATTAACAAAATTCTGAATATGTCAAATGTTCCCAGAGTTACAAGAATGATCTGTGATTCAATAACATACTTGTTAATTATTTAATTCACTTTTCCTCTGTAATTTTTATTATGTGAACTTGATAGATCTTGAAGTCATGATCTCATGATGCCAAGAAGAAGGGCTTAAAAAAAGATTCACTGAAAAATAGGGGAGTTTCTTCAAAGGAATTCAAATCTACTGAAATGACCTATATTTCTCAGATATATCTGAACCTGGTTGCTTCCTTCAGGCATATCTTAGGTCTTATTTTCACATAACATCTGACTACAAGTGCTGCTCAAAAGCCTAAGAGTTATAGCTGTTACAAAAAAGGTCAACAGCTGGTGTATAGTCTCCACATGGTACATTGGTTGATAGTTGGAATCCTGTACAATCATGTATTTAATTTTTCTAACTTCCATGTGATGCAATCACATTTGATAATAATATTTCCTATGTAAAATGATAACTGACTCTCTCAGTACATTAAAAGTGCTTCACAAAATAAATAGGGACAGAATATTGTTGTTGTTGTTCAGTGCCGTCGAGTCAGTTCTGACTCATAGTGACCCCATATAGGGTTTCCTAGGAGTGACTGGTGAGCTTGAACCATGACCTTGTGGTTCAAACCAACTTTGCAGTCCATCCCATTAACCTGAAGCACCACACCAGGATCCCCTGGGACAGAATAAAGAGAGTTATTTTAGGGCAGTTGAAAGACATGTGAGATAATATATCAATCCTGCTCGTGACACAGAGGATAAGCACTGGAATGCTAACAGCAAGGTCAGCTGCTCAAATCCACCAGCTACTCCTCCAAAACCCTATAAGGGTAGCTATGAGTCAGGATTGACTCAGTGCCAGTGAATTGTGAAGCAGTTTGAAACTACCAGCTGCTCCGCAGGAGAAAGATGAGACTTTCTACTCCCATAAAGATTTACAGCCTTGGAAACCCTGTTCAGGGTCACTATGGGTCAGAACCTACTCAACGGCACTTTACAACAAACAACAAACAGAATTGGGACTCTTGGTATAGCGCCGTAGGACCAGCACTAGACTTGGAACCACAAGGTCGACAGTCCAAACCCACCAGCTAGCCCTCAGAAATCTATATAATATCGACTAATTTAATCAGTATCAACTAATTTAATCAGTATCAACTTCACAGCACTAAACAACTACAGCAACATACAGAATTGGGAATCCTGGTGTGGTGCTATAGGATAAGCCCTGGTTGGTTTGAACTGCGAGGTCGGCTTGAACTGCAAGTCAGAATGGACTCAATGGCACTTAACAATAACAGCAACAAATAGAATTGACTCAGTGGCAGTGAATTGTAAATTATTAACTTTAAAAGAAGTCAGTTTTTCAAACCTTGGTTTCATCAATTGTTAAATTGTGATTGTTAGGGATAGAGTAGGAACCTAACAGTAAGCCTAATCTCATGTACTCCAAACCTGGCACTTGAATAAAAAATTCCAGGAAACAGCCAAGCACACCTTCTGAGAAATGGAGCAGTGCTAGAGGAGGCTTGGTGTGGCACTGTAGGTTAATGCACTGGACAGCAAAGTCAGTTTGAACCTCAAGGTCAGTGGCTCAAGTTCACCAGTCACTTCTCGGAAACCTTATACAGGGTTGCTATGGGTTGGAATTGACTTGACGGCACTTAACAACAACTGACTATCAAAAATGATGCAAAGTATATGCTACCTAGACCTGGCCACCAATCAGAATTAAACTTGTGAGACAAGCCAAAAACCCTATAAAGAAGGAGAACGAACTGAAAGCCAGCATTACTTGCTGCATTTTGTCTGTGTGTGCTGTTTGTGCCAATCTTAAGTGGGGCTTGCTAGAACTGCAGAAGTCAAGTTATCGGACTCTAACATCTTGGGGCCCGGTCTGGGATAGAACTTCAGGTTGGCGCTTCAGTTGGTGAGTAACTATTCTTTCATTTTATAGTCCTTTCACCCTGCCTTACTGTTATTTCCTTCCCTTTTGTGTGTGTTGAAAGGGCTGAATGACAGATAATAGTATATTGCATGAGTCCGGTGGGAGAACTTGTTCCCCATTGATCTGAAAACAAAACAAAACAAAACAAAAAAAACAAACCAGTAGGATGACTTGAGGTCTATGGAGACTTTGCTCCTCTCTTGTTCCAAAAACAAAGTGGCAATTTCCTTCCTCTTATTGAAGAGTCCTGATGTGGTAATGAAAGTCAATGTGCTAGACTGCAAGTCCAGTTTGAACCACAAGATTGGTGGTTCAAGTTCACCAGCCACTCCTAGGAAACCCTATACAGGGTCACTATGAGTCAGAACCAACTCGAGGGCACTTAACAACAATAACAATTGAAGAGATGGTGCAATCGTATAGGGGCCACATAGGAAATCCCTTTCAAATAAGGATATTAGAGAATAAACCTAACCTCAGGCCAAAGACAGGAAGTTTAGGCACATCCAGGAGCTTTAGTAGTAATGGTTAACAGTTGGACTGCTAATCTCATGGTCAGTAGTGCAACACTATCCGCAGTTTCCATGAGAGAAAGATGAGGCTTTCTGTTCCTATAAAGATTTACACCCTCAGAAACCCTATTTGTTATTGTTGTTATGTGCTGTGGAGTCGGTTCCAACTCATAACGACCCTGTACAGGGTTTCTGAGGCTGTAAATCTTTATGGGAGCAGAAAGCCTCATCTTTCTCTCATGGAACAGCTGGTAGTTTCAAACTGCTGACAGTGAGATTAGCAGCCCAATTTATAACCACTATACTACCAGAGTTCCTCAGAAATCCTATACAGGGTCACGATAAGTTAGAACCAGCTCCACAGCACATAATCACCAGTACTAGGGCTTGATGTGAATTGGTCAGTCCCAGCCCACAACCCTCTCCCTCCTGAGGGAGAGTAAATATTGAGCCATGTAAGAGAGGGTGAATTGACTCTAAAGGGTGACACCCAGAGGAGTTTCCCTCACCTAAGCAGCACATTTAGACCCACAACATTTAATCTCCAGCAGAATGAGTGATTCCTTCAGTATGAATCTATTTTTTACTCTCCCATGAAAGGGACTCCTACTTTCACTTTCACCTGATTCTGTTATCTGGAACTAAACTTTGCACTCTTTGTGAGATCTTTCTTTAGATACTGTCTCCCAGAACCTGCCTGTATTATGAGAATGGTCACTAGGCAGCCCCCCTTGTGTTTTTTGCCACTATTTGTTAGCACTGGGTTGGACCCTAAGCCTAAGGGGGACAGCCCAAAATTGTCTATGGTCATGAAGAGAACTTTGAATTTAGGGTTTCAATAAAAAGAGGGAGGGTTTTGCAACATCTGTTTAATTGTACCACCCCTGGAGATACTGAGAAAGGAGTTTTCCTTTTTTGGGGATAATTGTTAAAGGAACAAAGTAGAAAGTGAGTCCAGCCTTTATCTTTCTTCAGTGTAGCCTACCTTTTGTGTGCCAGTCTATAGTTCTTTGACAAGAGGTGTAAGGATCAGGGGAATTCAGCCTTCTCTTAACACTTTTCAAATTGTGGGTCACCAAATATGGACTGGACGACTGAAATAAAGGAGGGACAGAGGTTGAGGAGATCTGGACTGTGGCAGGCCTCTCCACAACAGACTTCAGCAAGTCAGAAGGTGGGTAAGAAGGGGAGGTCACAGTAAACCTGCCATAGAAGGGGAGGAAACTGGTGAAGAAATGATGCCTCTCAGTTTCTGCTGTTGGATAGATGCAGGATCAGGACACTGATCTGGTTGGAGTGGCTCTGCCGCTCGCATGATTTTGTGTGTCTCTTAAGGGAAATGGGACGTCAGTCCATATTGGCAGACAGTCCATTGATAAGTGTCCCGAAATGATTAAAAGACTCTGTCCTAGGCATGGGCAGCTTAAAGAAGAAATATAAGGACACATCCATGGAGGGCTAGAGCTGAGAGTGAAGCATGCAGCTGATATGAAGTGAGAGGAGACATGCAAGAACACCCAAATTTGCAGATAGTACCCATTTGATCAAGCTTCGATGGCTTGAAGATCAGAAATCAACTAGAGGAACAGAAAACATTTTTGATAAAGGAAACAAGTGTAAATTGCTACAATTTGAAGAACTTGAACTATGCTTATAGATGTAGTAGCTCAAAATACCAACTGAGAGGGAAGATGTCTTCACATCAAGAGTCAATTCTACCCCTCTGTACACAGGGCTGATAGGGATGGGCAACTCAGATATTGGCTACCTAAAATGGGAGGGGAGGGGACAATAAAGGCATGAAGTGACTGGCTTACATGTTTTCAAGAGGGAGTTTAGTTTCAGAGTGTACAGGGAAGGTACAATCCCCACTGAATAGTTTTCATTTGTCCAGATGGGTATGGTTTCTCTGCTATTCATAGAGTTTTCAGTGACTAGCGATTCGGAAGTAGTTTGTCACTCTTTCTTCCTAGT
The DNA here is from genome assembly GCF_000296735.1 of Chrysochloris asiatica. Taxonomy (NCBI): domain Eukaryota; kingdom Metazoa; phylum Chordata; class Mammalia; order Afrosoricida; family Chrysochloridae; genus Chrysochloris; species Chrysochloris asiatica. The sequence goes on from NW_006408534.1 coordinate 27,977,757, forward strand.
CTGTCTTTGTTTTGTAGCTCATCTGAAACCTGTCCACCATGGGTGACCCTGCTGGCTATTTAAAACACCGGTGGCATAGCCCTCAGAATCACAGCATCTCAAACCACCACAGCACGACAGACAGACGAGTGGTGGCCGTTTGGTGTTATGTCAATACTGTCTCTTTAAATTTCTATGTCAATCTTGATACAATCCTGATATAATCAAGATACATATAAGATATAATCAAGAGAAACATTGTCAGATATAGGACTGGAAGGTGGGAGGGCACTCAGAAAGCGACTGTGGAAAAAAAATGCCTCCTCAAAGTAGGGTTGACCATAATGACATGAATACAGTTAAGCTCGGGGGAGAAAAGCACACAGAACCTGCATTTGCTGATGGGC
>NW_006408534.1:27980757-27996996 GCF_000296735.1 Chrysochloris asiatica
GGCCAGGTGGCATCGTTGATGGACTCAAGTGTGGCAGCGGTAGTGAGGTTGGCCCAGGATCGGACATTGTTTTGTTCTGCTGTGCATGGGGTTGCTATGAGTCAGTTCCGACTCGATGGCACCTGACAATAACAACAACAACAACAACAGATGGGTATGGTGAAAAGAGATGGGGATAAGATTCTTATGATTCAATAGTACATAATTGTTATCATGATGAATTGAGATTGCCACAACTGTAAAGGTAGAAGTGTTGTAACAAAAAAGAGGGGAGTAGTTAATCTTACAGTCCAGGAACAGAGGGCCCTAGGACCATGAAGGAAGAAGAGCACAAGCAGAATGTTGGACCCTATCCAGAGAAACAGTGACATCAGAGATGGAGACAGAGATGATGACATGGAGAAATAGAGCAGCTGAGGATTCTAGACTCATGGAAAGAGAAAGACTGTGTGCTGGTGACCAGGAGAATGTGCCCTTTGGTTGGTTCAATGATTATATATTCCGGACTGTTTTTGTGTACATGCCAAACAACATACACACACACACATAGAGGGAATTGAAGCAAATACTGTTGCATGATGATGCATGGAAGGGATTGTAATCATTGCAATGAAACAAAATACAATAGGATGAGTATAAAATCAATGTTCTCCTACGTAAACTATCACTCAATTCACAATAAAAAAAAAAACTTAAAAAAAAAAGGTTGTTGTTGTTAAGTATTGTTGAATCAGGTCCAACTGATAGCTACCGAACCACCTAACTTTCGATTCAAACAGACCTACAGACCTTTCAGTCCAGCACATTAACCCACAGTGCCACATGGTGGTGTGGTGGTATGCCATGGAGTTGGTTCCAACTATAATTAACCTGCATGGGGTTTCTGAGGCTATAAATCTTTATGGGAACAGAAAGCCTCATCTTTCTACCACAAAACAACTGATAGTTTCAAACAGCTGACCTTTCAGTTAGCAGCCTAATTCATACCCACTACATTACCAAAGCTCCTCTTTTGATGATCTAGCACTGCTCTGTGCTGGACTCTGTGTCAAAGAAGGTGTGCTGGACTCAGTTTCTTGAAACTGTTGATTCAAGTGCCAGCTGTTGAGGTGTATGCACTTAGGTTGGCTGTTAGGTTCCTGCTCTGTTCCTAACATTTCTCCCCTTAGAGAATAGTATCCTGAATTCTTGAAGGGAAATAGGGTGTCTTTGTCCTGTCTACTTTCTGCTGATTCAGGATCCCAGTTAAAATCATTCTCCTGAGTTTCTGTTCTGACTCCTACACTTCTATGAATCTGTCCATCACTGCATCCAAAGGTTCTATGAGTATGGATTGAAAGCCTTGCACCACCATCATTTTCATTTGGAACTGTTGTGTTCTGGAAGATACAAACTTAACCAATATGTTCAATACACAAGGACCAAACATTAAAAGTAATATTATAGCCACTATTGGTACAATAAAGGAACTCTGGTAGTGTAGTGGTTATGAATCTGGCTACTAACCGCAAGGTCAGCAGTTTGAAACTACCAGCGTTCCGTGGGAGAAAGATGAGGCTTTCTGCTCCCATAAAGATTTACAACCTCAGAAACCCTGTACAAACAAGGTCGCTATGAGTCGGAACTGACTCCATGGCACATAACCACCACCACCACATTGGTATAATAAGAGGGAGAAACCAAGTCATTGAAGAAAATCAGCCTTTAATAGTTGTCCAGATGTTTCCAGTTAGCTCTTTTAACTGTCTTTTAAAACCTCAGCTACATTTAACAGGCCTTGTACCCTTTCCTCTACCTCCACTTGAGTTGATATAAAAGAAGAAGGTAGTAGTTGCCAAAGCACATCCTCCTCCCTCACTAGCCAGTTGATAGTCTAATGCTAATACAAATTGTCCATCACCTGTTTTGCCAGTGGATCAAGAGAGTATTGGATTGCTTTTTTGGAGGAATTTCAGCATTTAGCAGGGATTATTGATCTAACCTGGAAAGACATATTGATCTTTCTCCTCTATTGCTGCACTGTGGATGAAAGACAACACTGCCAATGATAGGCTAATATCCATATACCTATAATAAATACCACTTAATATGAGTACTATGCAAATATACTCAGAAAGTTGAGGAAATTGATTTTTACTATCTTTTGCAGTCTAAAATTAATCAAAGAACATGCATAGATAATAAGTAGTGATTGGAATACAGAAGATGGGGAAAAAAATAAGGATCAGTAGTTGGAAAATATGGTCTTGGTGACAAAAATGACAAGAGAAATGGCATTATAGAATTTTGTATGATGAACAACTTATTAATTGCAAATCCTTTTTTTAAGTTTTTATTGTGTATTGAATGAGTGCTTATGGGCAGATCATCAGTTTTACATTCATCAAATCATTGTAATGATTGTAATCCCCTCCATGCACCCTTATCCTATAGTAGTTACCTCTATTACTTTTTTTTTTTTTTTTTTATGTATACACACACATTGAAAATATATATTCATTTAAATGTATGAAGGGCACATTTTTGCAAGCCAGCCTCATGCCCTCAGGCATATTGCCTTTTTCAGTCTCCGTGGTTCTGTCTCTTTATGCCATCATCTCTGCTACCATCTCTATCATCACCACTTCTTTGGTTAGGATCCCTTGCTCCTCTCATGTTCTTCCCTCCTGATGGTCCTAGGGTCCTCTGTTCCTGAAATGACAGATTAACTACTTTCCCCTTTTAGTTGCACCTCTTCTACATTTACAGTTGTGTTAATTGCCATTAGACCTGATAACAACTAAATCATAAAATCCTATTTCCCTCATCATCAGACCCATTTGGCCTGGACAAGCAGAAAACTATTCAATAGGGTTTCTGTCTTACTCCCCTTGTTGATACTAAACACTCTCATAACAGCTTGTAAGCCAACCACTTTGTGCCTTTATAGCACCCCAATTTTGATAGCTGAAGTCTAAGTTGCCTGTCCCTATCAACCCAGGGTACTGAGGAGACATGCTTGATCCTTGATAGGAAGAACCCTTCCCTACTTGGTTGGAATGTTGAGAAGCTTCATCCATAAGCAAAAGTCCAGTTGATCAGGTTGTAGCAATTTATGATTGCTCCCTGTATCTACTTCTTTATCTTCATCAGGTCAAATTCATCAGGTCTGCAAGCCATCCAAGTTAGGTCAAACGGGTACTGTCTACAAACTTGGGAGTTCTCACATGCCTCCCCCATCTTCAGACCAGCTGGCTGCTTCACTCTTAACTCTAGCCCCCAGTGGCTAGGTCAGTGTCCTTGGGTTCAGGACTGGGTTCAGTGTCCTTGGGTTCAGTGTCCTTAGGTCAGTGTCCCCTTGAACTTCAAACCAGCCATCCCTTCCTCTTCTCTCTTCCATCTCTCTCATTTCATCATCTCTCATCCTCTTCTCTCTCTCTAGGTCATCAGGTGTCTATGGAGTACAGTCAATTTCAGCTCAAGTCTTCTTTGCTGCATTTCCCTCCCATCCACTCACAAGTTGACCAGGAAGATCACCAGGGAATACACGAGACAATTTTGTGTTACCTTTGAGTTTTAGTCTTAGAAATGGGTTTACCCTGATGAACTGACTTCTTGCTGATGACCTCAGGACAGTTTACTTGATATTGTCACAGCAAGACAGTCTGCTTTTTTTTCCCCCTTCTCTCCACCATTGGTCTTTCTAGAAGTATCTTCTGGTTCTCTAACAATTCTGGGTTGGTCGACACGTCTTTTCAATTGAGAATGTCCCAACTCTGAAGGTTCTGGGTGGGCTCAGGAATCCACCTAAGGTCTCATACTCCATAAAGACTTAAGAAGTCTATTTCCCTGGATACATTCTAGTGTCCTTTCAGATAATTCAATCAGTTATAGGCTGAAGACAGGCTTGCAAACTTTCTGTAATCTTCTTTTTCAATATACCTTCTATCCCTCTTAAATGTCTACATTATATTAGTAGGTCAGGGAATGCAGTATCCACAAGACAGTCAAGCACCTTAACATTATCTCCCCTCTTTTACCCATTCAGACTACATCTGGATCTCTATAACAGAGCCTTGTTTTTCCAAGATTGTGCATACATCACAATCTACTTTTATCCCATTTAGCCCATGTATACCTCCCAAAGTATTTCCCTATGGTCCCCAGTCTTCTACACTCCACCCACTTCTTGTGCATTGTCCTTCCCATCACCTGAGTTATCATGCATCTATCCCCTACCCTGTAAGTTACTGTCTACTGCCAGGTAACCCTCAAAGAATTACTCTTTTAGTATGCAAATATGTTCTTAAGTATTTTACAATAATGGTCTTATGCAATATTTATCCTTTTGTGTCTGTCTAATTTCACTCAGCATTATGTCCTTAAGGTTGATCCATGTTATGAGATGTTTTGCAGCTCACGTTACTCTTCAAGGTAACATAGTATTGCATTGCCTGTAGGTACCAGAGTTTGTTTTTGTGTTCTTCCACTGATGGGCAATTAGGTTGTCTCCAACTTTTTGCTTTTGTGAATAGTGCTGCAATGAACATTGGTGTGCATGTATCTACTTGCATTCTGACTCGTATTTCTTGTGGTATATACCAACTAGAGGAATTGCTGGATCATAAGGTACTTCTATTTCCAACTTTCTGAGGAAGTGTCCATAACTTCAGACTGGTTGAACCAATTTACAGTCCCACCAGTCTCTCCACAACCTCACCAGCATTTGTTGTCCTCTGCTTTTTTGAACTTCACTATTACTGTTGATGTGAGATGATATCTCATTGTTGTTTTAATTTGTATCTGTTTAATAGCTAATGATAGTGAACATTTCTTCATATGTTTGTTTGCTGTCTGAATGTCTTCCTATGTAAAATGTCTGTTCATATCCTGTGCCCATGTTTTAATTGGGATATTTGTCTTTTTCTTGTAGATGTGTTGTAGTTTCCTACACATTTTAGAGATTTTTCCCTTGTCTGATATGTCATTGCAAAATTTTTTCCAATTTTGTGGGTTACCTTTTTACTCTTTTGGTGAAGTCTTTTAATGCACTTAAGTTTCTAATTTTCAGTATGTGCCAGTCATCTATTTTGTTCTCTATTAATTTTGTGTTTTTTGACATGTTTGATGTATGCCATGTATTAGAACACTTAAGTTTATCCATATTTTTTCATTGATGATATTTATAGTTCTAGGATTTACATTTAGACCTTTAATCCATGTTGAGCTACTTTTTATGTATGGTGTGAGATATGGGTCTTGTTTCATTCTTTTGCAAATCTATTTCCAGTTTTGCCAGCATCATTTGTTGAAGAGATTATCTCTTCCCTATTTAATGTATTTTGGCTCCTTCTGAGTTCTCAATTCTGTTCCATTGATCTATTTATCTTTCAGGCTGTTTTGACCACTGTGTCCATGTAGTAAGTTTTAAGACCAGGACATGAAAAGCCTCCTACTTTTTTCTTCTTATTAAGCAGTGCTTTGCTTATCTGAGGTCTATTTCCTTTCCATATAAAATTTGTGATTGTTTTTTTCCATCTCTTTAAAGAATGTTGTTGGAAGCTGGATTAGGATTGCATTATATTGCTTTGGGTAGTAGTGATATTTTCATAATCTTCCTATCCAGGAGCATGGTATATTCTTCTATTTTTGTAATTGTCTTTTGGTTTCTTGTAGCAGTTTGGTAAAGTGGAAGGTCAGCAAAAACGAGGAAGCCCCTCAATGAAACAGATTGGCACAGTGGCAGCAGCAATGGACTCAAGTGTAACAGCAATTGTGAGGTTGGAGCAGTGTTTCATTCTATTGTGCACAGGGTCACTATAAGTTGGAACCAACTCAATGGTACCTAACAACAACATCAGGACTGCTAACTACATGGTTTGGGTTCAAACCCAACAGCCACCTCTCAATAACCTTATGCAATGTCTCTTTGAATCAGAGCTGATTTAATGGAACTTAACAACAAAATTAGTTGAAACCAACTCAGCATCACCTAACAACAAACCTGCTGTTGCGAGTTTGAATTACATAATGTGAAAAATGCCTAGCACACAGAGCAAGTCTGATAAATAGTAGCTATTATATAGAGCCAATCATCTAATACTTGGTATTCTATGTTAATTTATCTTTATTAAACTGCTGCATTTCTATGTGGCCAATGCCTGAAAAACAGTATTCATACTGAAGACTCTGAGAGCTACCTTTTAAGATTCTAAAGTGATTCTTAATGGTGATCAAATGGGTTTTAGTGCTAATGTATATAATCAGACTTCATTAGTGTTATGTTGATAAATTCAATGGAAACTTTTCAGTCTTATTTTATTTGGTTTCTCTGCAGTTTTTAACACTGTCCAAAACACTTTCTTGGTTTTTGTATAACAATATTTTTCCTATCTTCCTGACTTGTCCTACTAAATCTCTTTGTGGGTTACTTTTCCTTTTTATATTCCTTAAATGTTAGTTTTCCTTAGTCATGTCAGAATACACTGCATCTTATTCTACCCACTCTTTCAAAAGGAATTTCCTTTACTGTCCAGTATTTTTCTATCATTTAACTCTGGGTTGCTGAGTAAGGCTGTGCAGTTCCTGAACTACCCTAAGTGTTAGGCTGAGAAACTGAGTGTAGTGCTTGGCATACTACATACTCAGAAACCAGGATTTAACTACCAATTTAAAAACCTACTGCCATCTAGTAGGTTCTGACTCATAGTACCCTGTGTAGACTTTCTGAGGCTGTTAACCTTTTATGAGAGCAGAAAACCTTATCTTCCTAACACAGAGCAGCTGGTGGGTTTGAAATATCAACCTTGAGATTACCAATCTATATCTTATCCAGCAGGAGTGCTTTTTCATATAAAATTATTCCATATGTTAGCAATTTCTTGATTTAGATAGCGATACAAGTATATACATGCGCATACATATACAGATATTAATACTATGGATATTTTTGGAAATTTCATATTTAACAAAAGTACTGGCAAGTAGGAAGTTCCACCTGATTAATTACATGTAACATAGCCTAAACTAAACTAGTTCACTCATGTTTCCTATCTGTCTAGATAGAATCAACATTCACTATATTGATTCAATTCTAGCATCATATTTTACTTGTCCCTATACCTTGCTCCCAATTTTAGAGGACACTCTGCTGTGATGGTTTTCTTCCAACTCAGCATCACCTAACAACAAACCTGCTGTTGTGAGTTTGAATTACATAATGTGAAAAATGCCTAGCACACAGAGACTGTGTTGCAGTCAGTTCCAATTCATAGCGATCCTGCATAGGGTTTCTGAGGCTGTCAATCTTTATGGGAGATTTTCCCCCCCCTCAAAACAGCTGGTAGGAGTGATAGTTGAGTGCTTTTAGATACCATCCCCAACAGCACTGCCTCACCCAGAGGAACAACTTGTATGCAATGACTAATCAGTGTGGCATTTAAACTTCTGAATTCCTTCCTCTAATTTGGGATGACTCCAAAAATTCATTTCAGTTTCAGGATTTACCAATGATTTCTTTGTTTTCATCAAAGCCCAATTTCCTCCATCTCCATCTATTCCTATTCATTTCCTTTCACCTCAGATATCCATCCCAATAGCATTTCTGAATAACCTTCCTGCACACTTACCTCTACCTCACAGACCAATTATTCTCCAGGTAGCACTGATTAGTTCTCACAGATATTATTGGAATTTATTCACTTTTTCATATTCTCATAACCATTTCCTTATTTACTCTACTCTAATCTCTCACCTGTATAATTCTTTGTCTTCTTATTTCTGATTTACCAAACTGATAATCCATTGTCTATCCTATCAGAGTGATCTTCCTGATCATACATGAACCACTTGAATCCTTCATTCTTTTCCAGAGGGATGAAGTCTAACCTTCATAATATGCCTTTAGGCATGTTTAGAATCAAGATTATATCAGTTCATAGAATAAACACTTCTTCTAACCCTGTTTGCTACAAAAACTGTACAACTCAAGCAAGTATTTTGAGTTCACTGAATATCTGATGGAACTCTCTTATCTGGATCTAGAGATTTTTGAGAGATTACAGTGAACAGACTGGAGTGTAGTAAATAAAGTTGTTTGTGAGAATGGAGAAAAGTGAATAAATTTCAATATTTGTAAAATATAATACATAGTTGTTGTTGTTAAGTACCATCAAGTTGATTCTGACTGATAGTGACCCTATATAGGGTTTCCAAGCAGCAGCTGGTGAGCTTGAACCACCAACCTTGCAGTTCAAATGACTTTGCAGTCTGATGCATTAACCCACAGCACCACACCAGGACTCCTATAATACATAGTACTTGGAGAATAATTAGTCTGTGAGGTAGAGATTAATGATCTCTATTCAATTTACCACCCTAATCTTTCATTAGGAGTTCCTGGGTGGCACTAATAGTTAAGTACTCAACTAGTAGACATAAGATTAGTCGTCCAAACCCACCAGACACACTTTGGAAGAAAGACTTGGCAGTCTGGTAGTACTACTTTGCATACATCGGATCATCATGAGTTGGAATAGACATGACAACAGCAACCTTTCCTTACTTCATTCCACTGTTAACTTTGGCCATATCATGCCTTTTTCAGTATTTACTTATATGATTACCCAAAGTATAATAAATTTCCTTATGTTTAGACCTTGCTTTGAATACACGAGCAGACATAAGCTTTGACAAGTGACCACGTTCATCACCGATAAGGGGAAGTGAGGGAAAAGCAACAATGAAGCAGCAAGCTAAGCCCTACCACGTTCAATAGACTCTTGTGAACTCAGATAGAGACCTCCTGGTTGGCCAGCAGTGTGGCAAGACCTGGGGACTCCAGGGCCCAGAGTCAGTGACAGAGCCACAGAGGACTAGAGTGGAGAATGAAGCATCCAGCTGAGAAGAAGAGAGGGCATATGCACAAGACCACCCACACTTGCAGATAATACCCACTTGATCTGGCTTCAATGGCTGGATGATCAGAACTTAACTAGAAGAAGAAAGAAAGAGTAACCTGATACAAGTTGATGAACTTGACCTACACCTATGGATGCAGTAGCTCAAAAGAGGGAACAAATCTTTATAGCAAGGATCATTCCCATCCCCTGCATACATAGAGTAGACAGGGATGGGCAACTTGGACATTAGCTACCCAAAATGGGGAGCCTGCAAAGGCAAGAAGTGACTGGATTACAAGCTTTCAAGAGGGAGCCTAGATCCAGAGGGCATTGAGGAAGGTAGAATCTCCACTGAGTAGTATCCAATCTGTCTGGGTAGAGTTGATGAAAGGACAAGGGGATGGCACTCACGTGGCACATTAGTGAATAATTGTTATCAGGACTGACTGTGAGGGTTGGAAATGTAAAGATAGACATTTTGTAGCAAGGAGAGGGGTGGTTGACTGTGTAGTCCAGGAGCAGAGGTCCCTGGGACCATCAATGGAGAAGAGTGGAGGGTAGGACCCTACCCAGAGAAGCAGTGACACCAGAGATGGAGGCAGAGATGATGACATGGAGAGATGGAGCTCTAGACACAGAAAGGGAGAGGGGCTGTGTGCTGATTACTGGGGGGACGGGGCAGGCTTGCAGGGTGTACCCTTTGGTTGGTTGGTGATACATGGAGGGGATTGTAACCATGGCAATGAAATGATATACGATAGGATGAATGTGAAGCTAATGTTCTCCCATGTAAACTATCACATAATTCACAATAAAACATTAAAAAAAAAAAAAAGGTCCCCTTTGCTTGCAACTCCTTTCTCTATTCTTATCACTCATCCATACTCACAGTCACCAAATTTCCTGAGAACTTAACACCATACCTAGCTAAATCCTATTAAAACTTCAAGTCTCAGAATTCACATTACGTTTTCTGGCAAACATTTATAGATCTGGGGGAACTAGGTATATCATATTTTCTATGTGTTTCCAAACATGATGTACTTAGTCCTTAAAAAAAAAAAAGAGTTTTCATATTTAGTTTCAGATTTCTGCATTGCTGTTCTTAAGCAGCATTGCAGAATTGCTCACTTGTTATCTTTCTTAGACTCATCTTTGTCTAGTTCCCTCTACTCTTGTTCTCTGCAAAAATTGTACAAGCCAAGCGAAATAGTTTGTATTCCTTGAATGCTTTATATAATCCTCTTATCTGAATCTAGAGATTTTTGAGTAGGTAGATTTCTAATAAGGAACTCTGGTAGTGTAGTGGTTACGAACTGGGCTGCTAACCTCAGGGTCAGCAGTTTGAAACTATCAACTGTTCCACAGGAGAAAGATGAGGCTTTCTGTTCCCTTAAAGATTTACAGCCTCAGAAACCCTATGCAGGGTCGCTATGAATCGGAACTGACCCCACGGCACATAACAACAGATTTCTAATAATAGATTTGATTTATCTAAAACACAGGCTTATTTAAGTGTTTATTTTTCTTAGTTTTAAATTTGTGTTGTTAGAAACTTTCTACTTCGCTGATTGTTATCTATCTAGCTATCATTTATGGCGTCCTGGTGTGATGCTGTAAAATAAGCACTTGACCACAAGGTTGGTTTGAGGTGCAAGATTGGCACCTCACCAACCACTCCTCAGAAACCCTATATGGGGTCACTATGATTCAGAACTGACTCAACAGCGCTTAATGGTGTGGACTGCAAGGTTGGTTTGAACTGAAAGTTGGGTAGTTCAAACTCACCAGCCCCTACTTAGAAACCCTAAACAGGGTCGCTATAAGTTGGAACCAACTCAACAACATTTACAGCAACATCTCTCTTTCTCTGTCTTCATCTTTCTATGATATTTATTTTACTTAAAGGAATTGACTCATTATTGTGGGGTGCTGGCAAGTCGCCATTAGCAAGCCAGCACTTCACAACAACAACATCTATTATCTGGAGTCTTGGTGTGGTTCTGTAGCATAAAGACTGAACTGCAAGGTTGGTTTGAACTGCAAAGTGGGAGATTCAAACTTATCAGCCACTCCTTGGAAAACATATCCAGGGTGGATATGAGTTGGAACTGACTTAATGGCACTTAACAACAAGAACATCTATCATATGGAGGCTTGGTGTGGTTCTTTACGATAAGGACTGGACTGCAAGGTCAATTTGAACTGAAAGGTGGGCAGTTCAAAGTTGCCAGTTTCTCCTTAGAAACCCTATACAAGGTCGCTGTGAGTTGGAACCAACTCAACAACATTTAACAACAACATCTATCTATCTATCTATCTATCTATCTATCTATCTATCTATCTATCTATCTGTCTGTCTGTCTGTCTGTCTGTCTGTCTGTCTGTCTGTCTATCTATTTGTGTTATTTACTTTACTTAAAGGAATTGACTCATAATTGTGGGGAGCTGGCAAGTCCAAAATCCCAAAGTCAAGTGACAGTCTGAAGATTTCTGCCCATTTGCACTCCCAAATTCATTGATCAAATGATAGGTGGAAGATTCTTGCAAACTTTTTCCCCAAAATTCATAGATCAGGTGATGGGAACAATGAATTATAAGGATGTTCTGGCAAAATATCTACTTACAGTTTGGAGAAAAAACAATCTAGGGGAAATCTAAGGGCACAAGTGGCTCAGACTAAGAGAAAGTGTCTGAATATCTTAACCTTTGTGAGGAGTCCTGGCATGGTGTTCAACCCCACCAGTCACTCTTTGTAAATCCTATACAGGGTTGCTATTTATCTGTACTGACTTGATGGCACTTAACAAAAACAATAACAATGTATCTTCAGTTTTCAATACAATGTTTGGCACTTAGAAGGATCCCCAAAATGTGAATGACTAATAAAATAAATAAGTGAAGAAAGGCTGATATGTTAGAAAAATCTGTGATTTCAATGTGGAGTCCTAATCTCAAATTCCAGCCCTCTACTCACTGGATTCATTTGGGCAGGCCATTTATTGTTCTTTGCTTCTCTCCTTATCTATCAGATGAGAACAGTTAATATTTTTCTATGTCATTCACAGGTTACTGTGAAAATGATTTATTTAGTTCATTATTCATTCAACAAATATCTTCTCTGCTCTAGTTGTGAACTATCAACCCCAGTCAAGAGAATCTATAGCAGTATACACTAAGGATAATAATGTCTCATAAGTTTGGGATGAAATAATATGATAAACCTAAACCACTTAGCATGCAGCGAGTTCTTATGAAGGGCCGCTTCAATGTTCACTGCCTACTGTTCCCTATGCTCCCAGCAGTTCCTGTCATGTGTCAGTGGTAGGTGATTTTATATAAACTGCTAAATGAACTTATGCTTTCTTCATATCTGAAACCTAGTTGGATCTGAAGAAAGAAAAAAAAAAAACCTAAATAAGTGTCAAGAACCAATGTAATTATTTTTTTCATATTATTAAAATAAATTAATGTGTTTTTAAATAATAAAAATCCATCTTTAACTATGGGCCATGAAATTTAAAATTTTGCTTATCATTATTTAGTGCCATTAAGTAAACTCTGACTCATAGCAACACTGTGTAGGGTTTCTGAGGAGCTACTGGTGAGTTTGAACTGCCAATCTGATGGTTCTAACCAATCTTGTGGTTCAGTGTTTATCCTACTGCATCACACCAGTACTCAGATAGGAATAGGACTCAGATAGGAACCTTCATATAGTCCATAGTAACCTAAGAAAACTTCATCACTCAAGCTTATGGTAGTTTGATAATCATGAGAAGTGTCATGTTAATAAGAAAACAGAGTTAGATTTTCCTACAAAACAATTTCCAAAGCTTTATTTAATTACCTAGAGTATAATATAAGGTAATTTGTTATAAGCAAAGAAAGTGGGTATTCACAAACTTTGCCTCAGACATTTTAAGTAGAATGAATTATCATAAAAACATAAGGAAAGTTTCCTTCTCAATTTGAATAAATGCTATGTCTACTTCAATATGACACTAAAATTCTATGAGTTTTAAACTGAAAAACATTCACCAAGTGTCTTAGAGAACTTTATCACTGCTTTAAAGAAACTAAATTACACATCTGCTATAGAATAGTCTATGATTTCCCACAATAATACCACTTTTTCAAAATCACAATAAAGATACATTTCCATGGGTTTTTCATTTCTTTGTTGGTTATAAAGCAGGCCTATGTTTTTATTTTATGGTTTAGACAATTCAGTATGAGTCACACAGAAAAATTCTTTTTCTCAACAACATGGCTATAAGGAGTTTTGCTAGCAATATTTATATTGTTTCTCTCTCTAAAAAAAAATCTGATAACAATTGGGCAGGGTATTAAAGAGATTTCTCAGCTTTCTTATAAACTTTGTCTTCATAATGTAGATAATGTCAAGTGAAATTGTTTAGTTTTTCTTTTAGAAAAAAATTAAGTTTTAAAATTGTTATTACAAAAAATAATATGTGCTTGTTATTTTAAAAAGAATCAAACAGTACAGGATGGTATACAATAACCAAATGTTTCATCCTCCCTGTCCCCAATGCTAATTCCACTGGAGCCAGCCAGCCAGATACTTTGTATAAAGCATAAAAATAAAACCATGTTTCCATGTGTCATGTACTTTTATCACTGAACAATGTATTTTAGCTTTCAATAGTCAACATTTATGGATTTATAATGTATTTAAGTAGTTATACATTATTCCACTGAACAATACTACTATAATTTACTTAACCAATTCCTATTGACTCACATCTGGTATTTCCCAGGATTTTTTTAGAAATGGTTATAAACAATGCTGTTCCCATCTTTCAATTTTCACAAATTAAGGTTAATTTGGTTGAAAAGGAGGCAAGGAAACAAGGAAACACAAAGTCTACCTGCAATGTTTATTTGTTTCCTCATAACCAATTCTGAATGATTAAAAAAAAAAGCCTGTTTCACTTTGTGAGACCATTTATCATATAATTGCTTCTATCAATTTTGTGAAAATGTGTAACATTTATCATGGAAGCTTCTATCTGTACTCTCTTCCAAAATAAAAAAAAGAAAGAAAGAAAGAAAAGCAGTCAAGACAACTAAATTGCTACTCTGAAACTTTCAAGTTATTTAGATTATCAGAATAAAATTCTAATCAAATGTAAATGAATTCCATATAATTTTATTACATTGCTTGGTAGGATACAGTGATTAGGATGATTAGTTTTGTAGTGTGAAATACTGCATTCAAGTCCTGGCTTTGCCATGAGCTGGCTGTGTGGCCTAAGTAAGTAAGTTAATATCCTGATACCTTAGCTTTTTCATTTGTAAGATATGGAAAACAACGAAACTAGCTATATTTGAATGTTGGTGGATATATAAGTAAATATGTACACGATATATAAGTAAATATGTTAGCACACTGTAAGTGCTAACTGAAGTCTAGCTATTGTAATCATCATTATTATTTTTCTTTGTGAAACCCTTATCCAGGATCATTCTACAATTGAATCTTCATCTTCTACAGAATAAAATAATCTTAACGCCTTTCAGTATGCATTATCTGGTCTTTTATGACATGTGTCTTTTGCTTACCTCTCCAAACTCATTTCTGCACCCCGAATTCCAGCCATGTATAACTTTTTGCTACTCTCTGAACACAAACTGTTTTCTCTCATATGCATGTCTCCTTTTATACCTGGCTGTCTGCCCCATCTTAACAATGTGGCAAAGTCATACTCAACCTTCTAGCCTCTTCTCAATCGTTTATTCATTCCACTACTATTTTGAACACTAAGGATGCAAAATGTAGGTGAAAGGGGTGGTTGCTGTTGTTGTTGTCATTAAGTGTCTTCAAGTCAGGTTCAACCTGTAGCAATGTTGTATAGGGTTTCCAAGGAGCAACCTGTGGTCTTGAACCACTGATCTTGTGGTTAGGAGTCCAGTGTTTATCCTTCAGTGCTACACTGGGAAAATGTACAAATTAATAAGTATAATAATGTACATACATACTCTGATGGGAATCTGATTTAGAACAATGGGTTCAACAAATTAGGAGTGGTCACTGTGCATTGGGGTTGGGGAGGCCAGAAAAAGGGGAAGACCCTGGAGACTTCCGGCGCTTCCCTGACCGGGCACCACAGATACGCGGGCTCAGGAGAAAGTAGGGTATGGTATCACAAAAGGGGCCCCTGCCTGGTAGACAGACAGCTTTTGGGCAAACATAAAACATTAGACTTCAACTTTATGAACTTGTTTTTTGAAGGATCAAACTATTGAGGAGTTGCAAGCATTTTGAACTTCCACCTGCCTGCTCTCATCTCCTAACCTGGGGAGGGCCCCACCCACTGCAGAATTTATCAGGGCTTGAGCAGACCCATTCAAGGGCAGACACTCTCAGAGAGCTAGCGGAGCGACAGGAACCAACATAGTCCATCCCAAGGGGGTCCTCATTGCCACGTTAGGCATTACCAGCATGTATATAGGGCAAATTGGGGTGCTCAAGGCACAGGGAGACAAAGAGAGGCATTTTAGGTGTCATCAAAAACAGAACCCATCTGCCTGTAAGCACTAAGCCCATCCCCCACCTCTTCGGCATAAGCCAGCCCTCTGCCCATCCTCCTAGCCTCAGGCCCGCCCATCAAAGCATCAGGGTTTGGGCCAGCCCAAACTGAGACACCCTTGAGTAGCAGCTTAACACCAGTAACAAAGCACCCCTGCTGTGGTTCAATCCGCCAGACTGCAAAGCCTTTTGAATTGCAGGAACTGTGGTTCTAGCTCAACAGCTGCTATTGGAAACCCTATACTGGGTCGCTGTGGGTCATAATCCACTCCACAGCATTTCAACAAGTAGCAACACTCAGAAGGGCCTGAAACAGAATAAGGACATTACAGACTTAATGAAGAAGCAGGGAGGGCAGGGCTTACTGGCGGCTAGGGTGAAGGCATAGTGAAGGTCGCTATCAGCAATAACTCAGAATTCCAGGGAAAAAAGAGGCAAGACAGAGCTCTAAGATTCGGACCCACAGAGATAGGAATAGTTTAAAGGCTTGAAGGCTTATAGCCTGTGGAATTTGGAGCGGAGGCAGGAAATTGGATACCTTTAAATCTGCCGACCAGGCTCGAAGACCTGAGCCCACATCCTGGGCTAGGCAAAGCGGCAGGACTAAATAGGGGCCACAGAGACACCGCGGAAACACTCCGCAGGTACATTTGGTGGTGGTGGCAGGGAAGGTGCACGGTGTGCTTTGTCAATTTTAGGTGGTTCTAATCTAATTTTTTTTCTTTGGTGTCGGTGATAGGTGCTCTCACGGTTTGCCCACATACATCTGGGTGAATGGAGGTGGGGGCTTAACCGAGTGGCCAAGAC
>NW_006408534.1:28012129-28026220 GCF_000296735.1 Chrysochloris asiatica
TGCGGAGCCTTTGCAATACATAAAACTATAGGTAGAAACCAGAACCACATCCAGATCACCAGAGCTGAGACATCCCCACTTGAAGGGACGAGCTGACGAGCCTGGAACGGTAAGAAGAAACACGTCTCGAATGGAAGATCTACAGGAAAAACATGACACAATGGAGACAGATGGACTGCTACTACGGAAACAAACCGGTTGCTCCCCTAGGAGACATTGGTGGAAATGCACGCTTGGATTGGTAAACATACGTATCACCGTTGGGGAGAAATAGGGTAAAGGCAGCAATGAAGCGGCAAGCTAAGCCTCACAATATTCAGAGGGCTTCTGAGGACCCGGTTGGGGACCTGGTTGGCAAGCAGTGTGAGGAGACCCGAGGACTCCTGGGCCCAGAGTCAGTGACGTGGCCATGGAGAACTCAAGTGGAGAATGGAGCTGCCAGCTGATGGGAAGAGAGAGCATGTGCACAAGAACACCCACACTTGCAGATGATAGCAACGTGACAGGGTCTGGATGACTGGATGATCAGAGCTCAACCAGGAGAAGAAAGAAGGGGGAGGGGGAGAGAAGATTGAGCTGATCCAAGCTGATGAACTTAACCTATGCATACGAATGCAGTGACACAAAAGAGACAACAAATCCTTACAGCAAGAAACATTCCCACCCCCTCCACACACAAAGTAGACAGAGAGGGGCAACTTGGACATTGGATACCCAAATGGGGAGGGAGGGACTACAAAGGCAAGAAGTCACTGGCTTACAAGCTTTCAAGGGGAAACCTAGAGCTAGGGGGCATGGAGGAAGGCAGAATCACCAGTGAGTACTATCCAATTTGTCTAGGTGGAGCTGATGAAATGAAATACAGATGGGTTACGTGCGATACTGTAGTGAATAATGGTTATCAAGATGGATTGTGAGTGTCGGAAATGCAAGGGTAGAAGTTTTATAGCAAGGAAGAGAGCGATTATTTCTCCAGTCTAGGAGTGGAGGTCTCTGGGACCACCAACAGATAAGAGCCGAGAACGGGACCCCACCCAGAGAACTGGGGATGCCTGAGATGGAGACAGAGATGATGACATGGAGGGATGAAGTGGCTGGGGACTTTGGATCCAGAGAGGGAGAGGAACTGTGGGCCGAAGACTGAGGGGGGGGGGGGGAGTATAGAGCATGGGCTTCTAGGATATGCCTTTTGGTCGGAAGACGATGCATGGAGGGGATTGGAACCATGGCAATGTAATGATATACGATGGAATGTATATGGAACTGAGGTTCTCTCATGGAAACTATCATATAATTCACAATAAAACATTTAAAAAAAGCGGGGGGGGGAAGACCCTTCAGATTGGCAATAGTTATTATCATAAACATAATATTCCTATATTGAAAAATTTCCACAAATACTTTAGAAAGAGTATGGTGAGACAAGGATTAGGGTCAGAAAGTTTTCCAGACAGAAGTAACTGACTCAGTAAAATTATGATAGCTTAAATATTAGCTGCATGTTGTTATTGTTAAGTGCCGTCGAGTCGATTGCGACCCACAGCGACCCTGTATACAGTTTCCAAGGAGTAGCTGGTGAGCTTGAACCACTGACCTTGCAGTCCAAATGACTTTCCAGTCTGACGCATTAGCCCACAGCGCCATACCAGGACTTTACTTAGCTGCATGGGGTAATCTAAATTACTGATTGGAGAGAATAAGCAATGGCTGCAACGGTAAGTAGAAACAACATCTGAAAGAGTTTAAGTCAAGAATTTTATTCTATGGACAATGGGAAATACTGAGAAGTTCTAAGTTAGAAACTAATTTTTGGAATTTTAAGACTCCAATCACTCATTCCTCCTTCCCTCATTCTAGTTAAGGTAGTAGGAGGTTAATAAACAAAATCAAATGAGGACTAAAGTATTGGCTTTACCCAGGGGATAATAATTATGACTAAATTAAAGAAGGATTTGGAATATCGAGCTGTGAACCACAAGGTCAGCAGTTCGAATCTACCAGCCATTCCGTTGGAGAAAGATGAGACTTTCTGCTCCCATAAAGATTTACAGCCTCGGAAACCCTGTACAGGGTCGCTATGAGTCAGAACTGACTCCACGACACGTAACCAACCACCAACTCTAATCTGGTGTGGCACCTTGGACTAATGTGTCAGACTGCAAAGTCATTTGAACTGCAAGGTCAGTGGTTCAAGCTCACCAGCTGCTCCTTGGAAACCCTATAAAGGGTTGCTATGAGTCAGAATTGACTTGACGGCACTTAACAACAACCTCTAACCCAAGAAGCTCTGGTAGCATAGTGGTTATGAGTCCAGCTGATAATCTCACAGTCATCAGTTCGAAACTACCAGTCGTTCCATGGGAGAGAGAGGAGGCTTTCTGTAACCATAAAGATTTCCAGCCTCAGAAACCCTATACAGGGTCTCTATGAGTCAGAACTGGCTCCATGGCATACTACCACCTCTAACCTAAAATGTGAGATGGGCTTTTGGGAGAACATTGTGTCTGTTGTACCTAACAGTACATTTATGCAGACAGTTCCTTTGAGCAATGAAGAAAGCATACTTCTTGGACTCTGTTGTCAGTAGAACAAAAGTTACAGGAATGTATCAAATTTCTCTTCTGCTTCTATTCCTCAGGCCCTGTCCCTTGGATTTTTACTCTATGAAAGCAGAAAGTAAAGAGAGTCCACTATTCTTCTTAATCTTCCATTAATCATCAGCAAGGACAATTTACAGTCTGTTGCCTCTTTATTTGAAGCAAAACAGTTTTACCTACAAGTAAATATGATCCATTAAGTGTCAAACTCTCACCACATCACCAGTCCAACTAAATCACTTACAGGTAAGTCACAGAAAGTGGAGAGAAGAGTTGATTATTACTCCTCAGATCTTCCCTGAGAAGATTGTCATCTGTGTGGAATTTCAATTCTCTATGATGTGAAGACTTAATAGAGACAGAAGAGATGTTGTTGTTGTTGTTAGGTATTACCCAGTCAGTTCCAACTGCTAGCTATCCTATGTATACCAGGATGAAATACTGCATGGTCATGCACTTATTCACAGTTGTTACATTTGAGATCACAGATGTAGTCAATCCATCTCTTTGAAGGTCTTTTTTTTTGTTTTGTTTTTTTTATAACCCTCCACTTTACCAACCATGCTGCATTTTTTGAGGAACTTGTCCCTCCTGACAACACATCCAAAGTATGTGAGGTGACATCTTGCCATCCTCATTTCAAAGGAACAATTCAAGGGTACTTGTTCCAAAACAGATGTGTTTGTTCTTCTGGGACTCAATGATATACTTTATATTCTTTGACAGCATCATAATGATTTTAATTATATATTTCATATAGATTCTTTTCTGGCCTTCCTCATTCATTGTCCAGGTTTTGCAGGCACATGAGGCAAGTGAAATGACTATGGCTTAGGTCTGGTGCACCTTAGTCCTCAAAGTGATAAAAAGGTCTTTTGCAGCAGATTTTCCCAAAGAAAAATGTCTTGATTTCTTGACTGCTGCTTTCATGAGCATTGATTGTAGATCCAAGCAAAATTAAATCTTTGACAGCTTAAATCTTTTCTCCATTAACCACAATGTTATTTATTAGTCCAGTTGTAAGGATTTTTGTTTTCTTTATGTTAAGATGTAAACTGTCAGTTTGTTGTATTGTGGTGACTTGGTTGTCATATGATGCTAGAAACTATGCCACCAATATTTCAAATACTTCAGCATAACCTAGAATGGATAGGTTTCAGTGGCTCTTCCAGACTAAGATAGACTAGGAAGAAGGAAATGCAGGTCACTTCTGAAAGGTTAGCCACTGAAAACTTTATTAATAGCTGTGGCTCTTTCTCTGATATAGTGCTGAAGATGCGCCCCTTAGGTTGGAAGGCACTCAAATTTGACTAGGAAAGATCTACTTCCTTAAAGAAGAGTTGACCTTAATTATATCAATGGAACAAAACTTTCAGGACCTTCATTTGCTGATGGGGATCAACTCAAAATAAGAAAAAAAAAAACAAAACCATAATAATTAATAATTTAAATGTGTCATGTCTGAAATATGAATCTAGGAAAGCTGAAAGTTGTCAACAATAAAATGGAACACTTGATGTTTCTTTCTTCTTCATTTTTTCAGCTTGAGAAACACTGAGCATGCTCTTCCTTTGACTTGTAATACTGAATGAGATTCTATGGGCAATCTGTTAACTGATGAAGGAAGCATCAAAAGATGACAGGAACACAGGTTTAGTCACTGTGCCTAAAAGAACTGATCCATAATCAACCATTTCAAAGGTAGCATATGATCAAGAGTTGAGGGTACTGAAGAAAGAAGTCTACAGAAATTGGTGAAGAATAAGGTTCCAAGAATTGATGGAATACAATTTGAAATGTTCCAAAAAACTAATACAATACTAGAGATGTTTGTGCTTCTAAATCAAAGATTTTGGAAGACAGTCATCTTGTCAATCAATTGGGAAAGATCTATATTTATGCCCATTTCAAAGAAAGGTGATTCAATGGGATGTGGAAATCATTGAAAAATATCATTATTATCACATGCAATTAAATTCTGCTAAAGATATTTCAAAAATGGTTGTAGTGATACATAGACAGCGAGCTTCTAGAAATTCAAGCCAGATCCAGAAGAGGATGTGGAATGAGGGATATCATTGCTAATGTCAGATGGATTTTGACTGAAAGCAAAGAATACAAAAGAGAGAAAGTGTAGATAGCTGGAAAATATGGCCTTGATGATAAAAATTATGCTGGAGATCACATGATAGAATTTTGCAAGACCAATGATTCAATCATTGCAAATACCTTTTTTTTTCAACAACCTTAACACTGACTATACATATGGACCTCATCAGATGGAATACACAGAATCAAATTGACTGCATCTGTGGGAAGAGACAGTGGAGAAGCCTCACATACCAGCCAAAACTAAGCCAGGAGCTAACTGCTTATTTGAAAGTTCATCAATTGCTTATTTGAAAGTTCATGTTTGAAGCTAAAGAAAATTAGAACAAATTCACAGCAGTCAAAATATGAACTTGAAATATTTCAACAAACTGATGCAGTGCTAGAGGCACTCACTTATTTAAGTCAAGAAATTTGGACGAGAACTATCTGGCCAACCAGATCCTTATTTGTGCGTGTTTGAAAGAAAAATGATCCGATAGAATGTGGTAATTATCAAACAATATCATTAATATCACTTGAAAATAAAATTTTGCTAAAAATAATTTAAAACCAGCTCCAACAGTATATTGACAGGGAGCTGGGAGAAATTCAGGGCATATTTTGAAAAGGATGTGGAATTGAGGATTTCATTGCTATTGTCAGAGGGATCTTAGCTTAAAGCAGAAAACACCAGACAGATGTTCACCTGTTCTTTATTGACAATGCAAAAACTTTCAACAGTATGTATCATAACAAGCTATGGATAACACTGTGAAGAATGCGTATTCCAGAACGCTTAACTGTGCTAATGAGGAATATGCATAGAGATAAGAGGAAGTTGTTTAAACAGAACAAGGGATGCTGACATTTAAAGTCAAGAAAGTTGAATGCCAATGTTGTTTTCTTTCAACATACTTCTTTTTCTTTTAAAGCTTTTATTACGAATTGCATGAGTGAAGGTTTACAGGGCAGATCAGTTTTACATTCAGCAAATCGTTGCATTGATTACAATACCCTCCATGCACCATCAGCTAACAGTATCTACCTCAATTTTTTTTTTTTTTTGATGTGCACATACCACAGACAAAATTGTTTCCAAAGGGCACATTTTTTGTGAGCCAGCCTCTTGCCCGTAGGCACACTGCCTTTCACAGTCCATGGGCCTAGAGTCTTCTGCTGCTCTCTCTATGCGGTCACCCCTGTGTTCTTTGTTGTCACCACTTTTCTGGTTAGGATCCCTCACTCTTCTCATGCTCTTTCCTCGTGATGGTCATAGGGTCCTCTGTTCTTAAAATGACAGATTAACTCTTCCTGTCTTTCAGTTACACCTCTTCTACATTTATAGTTGTGACAATTGCCATCAGTCCTGATAACGGTTGCTCAAAATTGAATCACAGAACCCTCCTCAACACACCCATCTAGATAAGAGGAAAACTATTCAATAGGGATCCTATCTTACTCCCTTGCTCTGACACTAAGCACCTCCATGAAAGCTTGCAAGACAGCCACTTCATGCTTTTATAGCCCTCAGTTTTGATAGCTGGAGTCTAAGTTGCCCATCCCTATCAACCCAGTATACTGAAGAGGCATGCTTGATCCCTGATATGAAGAATCCTTCCCTTTTGTGAGAATTTTGGGCAACTTCATTTACAAGCAAAGTACAGTTCATCAGATTGTGATAGTATACACTTGCTCCCTGTATCAAACTTCTTTATCTTCATTGGGATGAATTCTTGTCAGCAAGTCTTTCAAACTAGGTCATGTGGGTAGTATCTGCAAGTTTGGGAGTTCTCACAGGCCTCCTCCCCCTTCAGACTAGCTGGTTGCTTTACTCTATTCTCTAGCCCCCAGTGGCTAGGTCAGTGTCCTTGGGCTCTGGAGTTCACATGTCTCTCTGACCTTCAAACCAGCCAGCATTTCCTTTTTTCTCTCATCTCAAAGTCATTAGGTGTCTATGGAACATAGTCAGTCTAGTCCCCTGTCTTCATTGCTGCATTTCCCCCACTTCCACTCACAAGTTGACTGGACAGTTACCCATGAGCATACAAGACTGTTAGTGTGTTCCCTTTGAGTTTCAGTCTTAGAAAGGGGTTTACCCTGATGGGCTGACTTTTCTTGCCTTGATGGCTCTAAGGCAAACAGCTTCCTTGATACTGTCTCAGCCAGTCTTTTTTTTTTAATAACCCACTGATCTTACTTTCAAGAAGTATCTTCTGTTTTAGCCCTACCGGGTTGGTCTGCATGTCTTTTCAGTTGGGAATGTCCCACTTCTGAAGGCTCTGGGTGGGGCTCAGGATTCCACTTAAGGCCCCACTATCAACAAAGGCTTACCAAGAAACCTATTTCTCTGGGAATATTCTAGTCCCCTTTTGATAATCCAATCAGTTATAGACTGAAGACAGACTATAAGCATTCTATAATAATATTTCCCAATATTGCTTTCTATCCCATTTAAATGTCTAAATTATAATAGTAGGAAGGGGAAACCAATATCCACAAAACAGCCAAGCAGCTTAACATTATTTCCACTCCTCTACCCACTCGTTGTTGTTGTTGAGTGCCATCAAGTCGGTTCCGACCCATAGCAACCCTGTATAGGGTTTCCGAAGAACAACTGGTGAACTTAAACCACTGACAGTGTGCTTCAAATGACCTTGTAGTCCAGCACATTAACCACAGCGCCACACCAGGACTCCATTCATAATATGTCTCAATCTCTATATGATAGATCCCTGTTGTTCCAAGGTTGTGCATTACATATCACATCATACCTCTATTCTATTTAGTGCATGCATACATCCCTAAGGATTTCCCTATCATCTTCATTCATCTATCCCCTCCCACGTCTGGTGCATTGCCCTCTCCCTTCCCCTTATTTATCACGAGTCTATCCCCTAACCTGTGAGTTATTGTCCCCTTGCTCTCACCCCTGGTAATTATCAAAGAAGTATTATTTTAATATCACTATCACTGTACTTTTTCAATCTGTTTGATAAGCAAATAATAGAAAAAACTAGATCATATAAAAAGGAGTTTGACATTAGGATTGGAGGAAGACTCATTAACAGCCTGAATTATTCACATGATAGAATCTTGCTTGCTAAAAGCAAAGAGGGCTTAAGATCAAAGACCACAGCCTTCAGTATGGGTTGCACCTCAACGTAAAGAAAGCAAAAATCTTCACCACTGGGCCAACAAATGAGATCATGAAAAATGGAGAAAATATTGAAGTTGTCAAAGACTTCATTTTACTTGGATCCACTAACAGCACCCATGGAAGCAACACTCAAGAAATCAAATGATGCATTGCAATAGGCAAATCTGTTGTACAAGACCTCTTTAAAGTGCGCAAGAGCAAAGATGCCAGTTTGAGGACTAAGGTGTGCCTGACCCAAGCCATGGTATTTTCAATAATCTCATATGCTTGTGAAAGTTGATCAGTGAATAAGGAAGATCACAGAAGAAATGATGCATTTGAGTTATGGTGTTGGTGAAGAATATTCAAGTACTACGGACTTGTAGAAGAACCAACAAATCTATGTTGGAAGTACAACCAGAATGTTCCTTAGAAATCAGGATGGCCGGACTTTGTCTTTTATAATTATGGTATATTATCAGGAGGGACCAGTCCCCGGAGAAGGACATCATCCTTGGTAAAGTGTAGGGTCAGCAAAAAAGAGGAATTCCCCCAACTAGATGGATTGACACAGAGGCAGCAGCAATGGGATATAGTGAAACGATTGTGAGGGTGAGGCCAGACTGGGCATTGCTTAGTTCTGTTATGCGTAGGGTTGCTATGGGTCACAGCTGACTTGATGGCACCTAACCATATCAACATACACATAGATATTGCATACAACTTTATAAAGCTCATTGATAGCTCTGAATCACATCTGTATTACATTGTGAACTCTTTTGTCTCAAATTAGGAGTTAAATAATAGTAAGAGTCTTGGTGTGGCACTGTAGGATAAGTGCTACAAGGTGGATGGTACAAATCCACCTGCTGCTCCTTGGAATCCCTACACAGGATTCAACAAATATTAATATGAAAACTAGTAAAATGAGTAATATGTACACTAAATAAAATTGTCAGAAAATATTAATATGTATACTGAAGAAAGTACCAACTAGTTCACTAACTTCATAATTCAATTTTGATGGGTATTTCTTGAAGTTCTGGTCTTGTCTAAAACTATTCCATTATTGCCCATATAACATTTTAGTCCATCCAAACTAAATCTTAGAAAGACAAAATTCAATCAGTGGTAAATCTTCTACTTTATTTCCAAAGAAAGGAAGGAAGGAAGAGAGGAAGGGAGGGAAAAAAGGGAACAAAGAATGATCAAATGAGGTATAGAATGTGCCCTCCAGGATAATGAACATGAAAAACAAAATAATACAAGGTAGAGATCTGTAGAATTCTAAATAAACAAATGCTTAAAAGTGGTTGAAATTTACTGAAATTAAATGAATCAAAACCTTACTTTAATTGCTCTTGTGGCAAGCTATAAATAAATGCATTATACTTAGATTATGGCAACATGATTGAGTCCTGGTGTGGCACTGAGGATTAATGCGCTGGACTGCAAGGTTGGTTAGTGGTCCAAGCTCACCAGCCACTCCTTGGAAATCCTATATAGGGTCACTATGCATTGGAACTGACTTGACAGCACTTAACAACAATAACAATTGAGTTAAAGTAGATTTCAAAACGTACATATCAAATTATTATGTATAAGATTACTTTTAAAGACTTTTTGTGTCCGAGCTATGTAATTTAAATATGCAAGTGATTTTAAATATAAACCCAAGGTGTTTGGTTAAAAGAATTTCAAACACAAATAAATCCAGTATTCAGTTTTAGACTTAGCCTACTGCTAGGCACTGAATGGGTCTGTAGTCACAGTTGGCTATCAACGGCTTCACCTGGGTTTTTGTTTGTTTGTTTGTTTGTTTGTTGTTTGTTTTATTGTTGCTTTCTTCCATTTCTGCAGTTTTTAATGGAAGTTATGCACAAAATTATTTTACTACTGCATCTTCTCAATCATTTCTTCCTCATATTTGCCCTTTTCTTATCTTACTTGGTGAGATTTGGCTTTATGTTCGAGGATCTTTTTGCGGTCTTTGTCCAGTTTTAGCTTAGTGATAACCACCTTGCTGGGGTGAATGCCCAACATGGACAGTTGTGCCATTAGCTTTGTCTCACGGCACCGGTTCAGTGTAGATGACATATTTCTTCCTGTACATGTGGACTACTTTGCCAACTTGCTGACCCTTGTAATGTCATTGTACAACCTGAACTTCATCATCCTTTTGGATGGGCATGGACCTAACATTGTATTTCTGCCTCAGTTCCTTGGAAAGATCGCAAGACATAATCTTCCTGAGATTGTGGGAAGGTGCATTGAAGTTTCTTTTATGTTTCTTGCTCTGGTCAGAAGTCATAAAGGCTGAACTTCATTTCGGCCACTTTCACTTCATCGATGGCCGCAAAGGGGAAAAGCTCACCTGCTTTTTAGAAACATCTTGCTCTATCCCAAGAGAAGGAAATGAGTTTTGTTGGACTGCCAGCAGCACATGGTTCCAAATGACCAAACCCAGAAAGAAGCAAAGGAAGACAGGGATGAAATATTGGTTATACAGAAATCAGAACCCAAACAACAGGTGTCAAAATGTCCGTTTATGGAGGATTTTGCAAAGAAGGCCAGATTTAAGTGAAACTGCATGCAACCCATTCTCAGATTCAAGCTAGTCTCTGAAGTTAGCCTTCCCCAACAAGTCCCATTACAGAAGCTGCAGAAAGTAACTAACAATTGTACCAGATTTTTATGCAAATACAACCCCTCACTTGCATTAGTTTCCTATGTTTGATATACTCATTATATATAAGTACAGATTATTTAAATGTATTTGTGTGAGTGCTTATTTAGGGAAAAAATGCAATCAGCCTGCTTGTGCACAAATGGCTTTTGGGGAATTAAAAAATTCTATCATAAATCTTTTCATCATTGATTTTGATTTCATATGCATTAGTAAATACTTAGTTACAGCCTTGTTGTTCTAAATGCCGTTGAGGTTGAGACCATTCCGACACATATTGACCCTGTATAGGATTTCCAAGGAGTAGATGGTGAATTTGAACAGCTGGCTTTGCAATTCAAACCTACCTTGCTTTCAAGTGCTCACCCTACAGTGCCACACCAGGATCCCAGTGACAGTCTACTATGTGCTAAGAACTGTACTGAGCAAAAACTGACTTGCTCTTATGCTTTATGTAGCATACAATTTAGTGGGCAAGGCAACTTTTAATTAGATGATCACATTAATAAACATATTATTGTAAATGTAAATAAGGAAGATGATTCTCTGAGTTCGTAAAAGACTCTAAATTAGACTAGATGATCAGGAAGCCTTTTCTCTAGAAGTCATATGGAATCTGACAGCTGATGGAGGAAGAGGAGTTAACCAAGAGACAAATGGCTGGACCTTTCTGACAGAGGAAGCAGCATGTGAGACAGCCGTGTGCAAATAGTTCCGGTGATAGACAAGACAAGCTGTTCAAGGATCTTAAAACAGTGGGATCCAGTCCAGTTAAAGAACAAAGTAAATGCTAAATGTGTACTAATATTTCATAGAATTATTACAGCTTAGATAAGTATATGGCACTGCAGATTAATGTGCAAGACTTCAAGGTCAGTTTAAACCCCAAGGTAAATGGTTCAAGCTCACCAGCTACTCCTTGGAAACCCTATACAGGTTTACTATGAGTCAGAACCGATTCAAAGGCACTTAACAACAACAAGATAAGTATAATGATATTAATAACATAATCACTACTACCATTTTTTAATATAATGCTAGGTACGTACATTAATTATATGCCATTTATTTAACAAATTTACCTCAAAAACAATTTGTAGTTTTTCTTACCTTTTCCTTTCTATAGAAATATTACAAAAACTAAATAAATACTAATCAGAGTTGAAGCTGTGGCCCTTAATCCCAATATTTTTAAAAACTGGTTTTGTATATGGTCTCTAAAATCTGAGTCATATCATATGATAATAAACAAATGATATTAAGCAAACAGTTCAATGTGATTTAAGTTATTTATAACTTTCAATAATTCATTAACTTCAAATGGAAAAAATAAACATTAAAGAGTTAATACATTAAAAGAAGAAAACTACTGGGTAAAGAATATACAGGTTTATTTAAAAGTCATTTGTTGACTACTAACAATGCATTCCTGCATAACCCCATTAAGTCTGTCATTGATTTTCTGGTAGTAAGACAATAATATTTTTTCATTAATTACAAAACAAGAATGCCCAGTAGCTGTGGAAATTTGCTTTCAGGGTAAATCACCAGACTCTCAATTAAGTAATCTCTAATTTATCTGAGCTTTTAAATACACCGAATTTTATTTCAAAGCACTTTACTTTTAACAGAAAACTGCTATAGGTACAAAAACAGGCTGAGAGTAAAAATCTGTTTTAGTTTTCATTTTTAAAGCAAATTCCACCTATCCAGCAATTATTTATTTGTTTTAAAATGTATTTTGCTACATATGGTGGGGAATGATATCTTTTCTACCTTCAGGAGATTTATGATTGGGAATTTCTACTACTAACCAAGATGGAAGAACATGCAATGAATTTATCCTCCTGCCTTAAATAACCAAAATATCAAAAATATATGGAACAATGAATTTTTGGACACCATTGATAAGGCAAAGAAGGAGAATAAAAAGTGGAAACAAATGAGGTGACCCCCTTCTATTATCTTTGTGGACTGTGTTGAGATGATTTCCAGGCCACAATGCAGAGAGAGGACACTGATCTAGAGTTTAGCATACTTCCTGAATTCAGATAGATGTGAGAGTCTGGGAAAACTAAGGCAGCTAGAATTACAGGAGGGAATAGGTGATGAGAAAGCTGTATAGAGAATGAGCTCTAGAAATCTGCAGACAAATTGGATCTGATCAAAGTTTGAAAAAAAAAAAAAAGTTTTCAAAAGATACTGTTGTTGGTGTTGTTAAGTGCCATTGAGTTATTTCTGATTCATAGCTTCCCTATGCACATCAGGAATAATGCCTGGTCTTACACCATCCTCACAATTGTTATACGTAAGCCCATTGCTGCTGCCACTGTGCCAATCCAACTGGTTGGGGTCTTCCTCTTTTATACTAACCCTCCATTTTACCAAGCATTATGTCCATCTCTAGGGAGTGGTCCCTTCTGATAACATGCCTAAAGTATGAGTGACGAAGTCTTAACATTCTGGCTATACTTGTTAAAAGACAGAATTGTTTGTTCTCCTGGCAGTCCATGGTATTTTAATATTCTTCTCCAACACCATAGCTCAAATGCATCAACTGTTCTAGGGTCTTCCTTATTCATTGTTCAATTTTCACATGCATATGAAGCTATTGAAAATTCCATGGTTTGGTTTAGGTGCACCTGAGTCTTCAAATGGATACCTTTGCTCTTGAACACTTTAAAGAGGTCTTGTGCAGCATACTTGCCTAATACAATATGACATTTGATTTCATGATTGCTCCTCCATGAATATTGATTGTGGATACAAGCAAAAATTGACAACTTCAATTTTTTTCTCCATTTATCTTGAAGTTATTAATTGGTCTAGTGGTGAGGATTTTTGTTTTCTTTATGTTGAGGTGCAATTCATACTGAAGGGCTGTGGTCTTTGATCTTCAGTAGTAAGTATTTTAAGTCCTCTTCACTTTTAGCAAGAAAAGTTGTATTATCTGCATTTCACAAGTTGTTAATGAGCCTTTCTCCAATCTTGATGCATATTAATAGATGCTCAACTTTATTTGTCATTGAGTTAATTCCAAATCAAAGGGACCCTATATGACAGAATAGAACTGTCCCAAAGGGTTTTCAAGGCTATAACCTTAGTGGGAGCAGATTGTCAGGTGTTTTTTTCAAGTAGACTAGTTGTACCAAACTACCAACCTTTGGCTTATCAGCTAATTATTGTGGCACTGCAGGATAATGCACTGGACCACAAGGTCATTTTGAAATACAAAGTGAGTCTGAACTGGAAGGGTGACAGTTCAGTTCACCAGCCACTCGTCAGAAACCCTATACAAGGTCACTATGAATCAGAACCAACTCAAGAGCACTTAACAATAACAGCATCAATTTAACCACTGTGCCACCAGGGCTCCTTTTATCAGCCAGTGTTGTTGTTGTTGTATGGAAAACAGTTTTTGTCGGGGACCTGCCTCGACATAGGGGTTTGGTTCATGAGGAGGAGATACCTGACAGCGGTAACAATATATCAAGAATACACAGAAAGAGACAAAGAGAGAGACAATGAGGCACCCCAAAGCTAGGGTGGATACATCACTGTTGGGCAGGCTTGGGACTACA
>NW_006408534.1:28026910-28028485 GCF_000296735.1 Chrysochloris asiatica
CAGTCTTACACGGTCTGCAACAAGTTTTATAGCTTCTTACAAAATGAGCATGTCATATGATCTAGCCATTCTACTAGTAGGAACAGTTAACAAAAGCATAGATCCATAAAGGACTTGTACACAGGAATTTGTAGCAGCTTTATTTTAAGTAGCCAATAACTAGAAACAACTCAATACCCATCACCAGGTAGAGTAATAAAAATGTGAAATAGCCATACAGTTGGATACTTGTTGTTAAGTGCATCGAGTTGTTTTCAACCCATGGCGACCCTGTATAGGGTTTCTGAGGAGTAGCTGGTCAGCTTGAACCGCCGACATTGCAGTTCAAATGGTTTTGCAGACTGGTACATTAACCCACAGTGCCACTACTTAACAGTAAAACAGGGATACATGATTAACATATACTATAACATGAGTCCTGGCATGGCGCTGAGGGCTAATGCGTCAGATTGCAAAGTCATTTGAACTGCAAAGTCAGTGGTTCAAGCTCACCAGCTGCTCCTTGGAAAACCTATACAGAGTTGCTATGGGTTGGAATTGACTCTATGACACTTAACAACAACAACATAACATGAATAAGTGTCAAAGTTACTATGCTGAATACAAAAAAAAACACACACAACTAGTGTATACTGTAAGATTTCATATTAGTAAGTCTGGAAAATGCAAATTATAGTGACAAAAGTCAGTGGTTACCTGAGAATGGAAGTATGGGATGGAGTGGGAAGGAGCAATTACAAGGGGCATGTGTTAATTTCCCACGCCTGCTCCATGTTCATATTGCCTTCTCTTCTCTGGGTGTGTCACTTTCTTTCTAAACTCCCTGTGCCTCTATTTTATAAGGAGACATGTGATAGCATTTAGTGCCTATTCAGATAATCCCTTATAAACTTCTCACAATATTCTCTATACATACAAACAAACACATATATGTGTGTGTGTGTGTGTATAAACAAATGTGGTAACATATATTTTGGTGGACAGTTTTTTGGCCTACTGGCAGTGTATTCCTAAACATCCAGAGATACATGTCCATCCCATAAACAAGGTAAATTCACTTCATTCCAATATTCCTGACAATGTCAATGTCAACTAAAGTTACATCATAACAGCAACAACTCAAATTCAAACTCTCATCTAAGCATCATCAGACAAAAGTCACAAACACTTATACCACCATCAAAATCAGGTATAAGTGAGATTTTGGGTGTGATCTCTCCTGGAACAAAATATCTGAATCTATTAAAATAGAAAATAAAGTGTCTGCTTCCAAAATACTATTGTGGAAGACATTAGAGTAGAAATAAAACATAAAAAGAGGGTACTGACCTCAAGCAATTTAGAAATCCATCATGGTTTCAAGTTCCATTAGGTTCCAAGGCTTGAAACAATTCTCTGTAGTCACCAACTCTGCGTCTGCCTCTGTTTTTGTGGCTGCACTGATCTCTATACGGAACATCTCTCACGACCATTAGCTAATCATATATTTTGATATATAAGATAACATTAACAGGCTCCAGATACTTGCCATGGATATTTTGGGGAGCGTAGTGGTTACGAATCGGGCTGCGAAAC
>NW_006408534.1:28032736-28033994 GCF_000296735.1 Chrysochloris asiatica
TAAAACCTGTTGTTTTATGTGGGGCTACATTCTCATAAACTTGCTGCAAAGCTTCAGTGATTTGGAAAGATGATCACTTTCATTTTGTTTAAAAACTTTATCTTTTTACCTATGGCACAAAATTTTTTTTTTTTTTTTTAAAGTTATCCTAATGAGATTGGTGTGGTGCTGTGAGTTAATGT
This sequence comes from Chrysochloris asiatica, assembly GCF_000296735.1. Classification (NCBI taxonomy): domain Eukaryota; kingdom Metazoa; phylum Chordata; class Mammalia; order Afrosoricida; family Chrysochloridae; genus Chrysochloris; species Chrysochloris asiatica. The sequence goes on from NW_006408534.1 coordinate 28,032,919, forward strand.
ACCAGACTGCAAAGCCATTTGAACTGCAAGGTCGGTGGTTCAAGCTCACCAGCTGCTCCTATGAAACCCTATAGAGGGTTACTTTGGGTCAGAACCAACTCAATGGCACTTAACAAAAACAATGAGATTGGAGTTCTAATGTGGCTCAGTAGTATAAGCACTTGACCACAAAGCTAGTTTGAACTGCAAAGTCAGCAGTTCAAACCTACCAGCCGCTCCTTGGAAGCCACTTACAGGGCAGTTATGAGTTGGAACAGACTCAACAACACTTAACAGCAACAACAACAACAAGATGAGGACAACTGTATTGTTGAGATAACTTGTCTGCAGTTATCCACTGAACACAGAGAAATGTCTAAGCATATTTTGTTTGGAATAAACCTGTGCACATATGAAGTCCTGGCATAGCACTGTAGGATGAAGACTGGACTGCTAGCCAGAGGGTTGGCAGTTCAAACCCACCAGCCATACCTTGGAAACCCTATATAGGGTCACTATGATTAGGAATTAACTTAATAACTCTTAATAATTTATGAACTGAAATGCTTTTTACTTAATCTTGTAGATTTACAGAGAGAAGCAGAGATGACAGACATTAGAAGGAAAAAGTAGGTGATTCCTATGAGAATGATGAGGACAGTAACTAGGCCCTGAGTTGCTGTGACTTCTGATGCCTTCGCTGTTTGGGGCCAGTTCATTTTTATTTTTACACCTTAGGATGTTTTAAGGGGATTGCAGTTTTTCACAACCAAATAAAAGTAATTAGAACTTGGAGTTATAGAACAAAACATTAGATGAAGGAAAGAAGAATCACAGTGACATTAATTAAGACACTGCCTTATTGCTGGTTAGAAACCTCCACTAGTGACCATCACAGGTGATAATAATGGCAGCAGAGCCTGTGAGAAGTTAAGTCTGGACATAGGTAGTGAGAAGTCCTAAGTCTGGAAGCTACCAGAAAAGAGAGCCAGCCAAATAATTTTTGAGTTGTCTCAGCCTTTCAAATACTGACTTCAGTGGTCTTGTTGTTGTTGTTGTTGTCAGGTGCCATCGAGTCGGAACTGACTCATAGCAAC
>NW_006408534.1:28037064-28045270 GCF_000296735.1 Chrysochloris asiatica
TTTGGTTTTATGTGATGATAATTAAAGTTTGTAACAGGATTCTACCTGATTTTAGCCTGAGAAATATATGCCAGATTCTCTATAAAGCAGAAATGAGCATAAAAAGATTTCAATAAATAAGATGTGGCAGGTATGATCTCATCAGTAATTCACAAACAACAAGCATCTTGAATGTTCAGAAATCCCCATATTTTGTTTGGATACATCTTAAGCTTAAGACTGAGTCAAAAGAAGAAATGACTCAGAGGGTCACATTGTGGAAGGGCAAGAACAGACGTATTCCAAAGAGACCCCCAACTCTAAAAAGGCTTCAGTGTCTCTGGTTATTAACAGCTGAATCATTTATATGCCACAGTCCTTGTTTTAAAATTCTGTTAAAATAATCTTTCCATTAGAGCCCAACAAGTCTTTTACTTCTTTCTCCTTTCCATCTACAGATACTGACCCCTGGGAAGCATTAGCTGAAAATGCCCTTATCTTGTTGGCATATGCTTGAGAAATTGGTGCAGAGTATTTGACAGTTGAGTGCCTGCTATAACACGGAGACTGTCTGGGTGAAACATAGATTCGTTTCCATGAAACTGAACCAGTCCCTAAGCGTAATTTCACTATATGAAAAAAGCACTGCATTTTCTTATCTCTGAGAGTCTAGACTAGGGAATAACACTATTGCTATGGTATGAAAAATGCTAGGGAAGAAAAGGAATAAATACTTTGTGGTGGATGCAACACCTACAGGACAAATTTCCCCAAACCCTCTATGTAACTTGAGTATCAAATTACACTAAAATAGGGGAGGGGAAATAATGGGAAACATAATACTCTTTTCCCATAATTTTTCTTTGTTTTTCCAATATGCATAGTGTTTTCAACAAACTATTCGTATGGCTTCTTCATGTTTGCTAAATTTTTATACTTCTCTCTCTTTAATGTTGTTGTTGTTGTTATGTGCGTGGAGTCGGTTCCGACTCCTAGCCACCCTGTACAGGGTTTCCAAGGCTATAAATCTTTATGGAAGCAGACCGCCTCATCTTTCTCCCACGGAACCGCTGGTATTTCGAACTGCTGACCTTGCGGCTCGCAGCCTGATTTGTAACCACTACGCTACCAGAGCTCCTTTAGTATACTCTTTTAAATGATGCTAAGTACTTAAACATCTGGATTCACAAATGAAGTAAGAGGATGTACAACTTGCATTACTACATCCTCTCTTCCAATTAAAGTTGAGATAAAATAAATAAAGTTGTGACAAGCTTACTGGTACTAGATATATTGTTTTTTGAAGCAAAGTTATTTGGTACATACCTACATTTAAAATATGCAGCGGTAAAACACTCCAGGAACTGTAGGTTTCTGAGAACATCTCCTGATTATCAGTGTAAGTTCTCCTTCATACACATGAGAGGGACAGATGAGGTGGAGGAGTGGCTGCTTACTAGACTGCTACTTAAAGGAAGGAAGCATCCTCCACTAGAAAATATTCTCCTTTTGAAAAAAATAATATGGAAGGCTCAATCATTTCAGTGAATTCTAATTGAGAAGAATCAATAACAAAGCTTGCTTTAGTAGTGAAAAAATAAACAAACTCACTGCCACCTAGTTAGTTCTGACAGTTATTGGATTGGATTTCCAAAGCTTTAAATCTTTATGGAAGTAGAGGGCTTCATCTTTCTCCCATGGAGTGGCTGATAGTTTTGAACCACACACCTTGCAGCTAGCAGCTCAACACTTAATCCAAAGCACCACCAATGCTCTTCCTTTAGGAGGAGGCAAGCTAAATGCTTTTAATTCTCACACCACGATGTTGGTGGTTCAAACCCAAAGAAACTCTACACAGCATCATTATGAGTCGAAACTGACGCTACAGAACATAACCACAATAACATTAAAATAATTATAGTTATTGTTGCTTTTAGTTGCAGTTAAGTTGGTTCTGATTAATGGTGACCCTAGGAGTCCTGATGTGGCACTGTAGGATAAGCTCTGAACCATAAGGTCGGCTTGAACAGCCAGGTCAGCAGTTCAAACTCACCAGTTGCTCCTCAGAAATCCTGCAAAGGATTGAGTCTTAACTGACTTGATGATACTTAACAACAACAACATGCATAACAACAGAAACTGGTGGAGCAGTAGGTTAAGCACTGTGTTATTAAGCACAGGTTCAATAGTTCAAACAACAGATAGCTGTTACATGTGTAAAAGATAAAGCTGTTGGCTCCTGTAAGATTTGCAGTCTTGGAAAAAGCTGAGAAGCAGGAGCTCAGGTGGCGTAGGGGTTATGAGTTGGGCTGCCAACCTCAAGGTCAGCAATTCGAAACTACTAGCTGTTCTGTGGGAGAAAGATGAGGCACTCTGCTCCCGAAACCCTGTGCATGGTCACTATGAGTCAGAACCGACTCTATGGTATTTAACAACAGTGTGACACTGTGGGTTAATGCACTGAACTGCAAAGTTGGTTTGAACTACAATGTTGGCAGTTTAAGTTCATCAACTAACTGCTCCTCGGAAACCCTAAACAGTGTCACTATGGGTTGAAACCAACTTGATGACACTTAACAACAACAATATGGTTACTGTGAGTCAAAATCGAGTGGGTTTGGTTTTGGGGTTTTATGTAAAACAGGATGAAACACTATCTCTTTTTGGCCTTGTAATTAACAAGCATAATGTCCTTTTCCAGGAACTGGAGACCTCTTGGACAAGCATGTGTCTGCACTCTCTTCATTAGTGCTGACCAACTAATTCATTCTCTTCACATCTCATTAGATATGGTCAATGAATAAGAATAGCCCTCTTTAGTATCTCAGATAATTTCTTTCAGCAGCATACATTATTTGCATTTCATTACACACCCATGAAATGGTCAGGTTATTTATATTAAGACAGTTGGTGACCTCAAATTCACTCCTGAAAAGTCATTATATTTTCCCTTGCACTTAAAGAGATTAGCCAAAAGAAGAAGAAGAGTTGATTTTACTTGGTGCTCTAACTATCTATTACTTGACTTTATTGTCTCTGAATTATACTTAATCAACAAAAATGTCTCATGAGTTTTATTTCTGGAACTTTCAAAAATATATCTAGAAGTTTTATGAGTTTGCTAGCCCCCAAATTTTATTATATACATTTCAAAATTGTTGACCTAGTAGTGTAGTGGGTTACAAATTGGGCTGTTAACAGAAAGGTCAGCAGTTCTAATCTCCCAGGTGCTCTATGGGAGGAATATAAATCATTCTGTTCCCATAAAGATTTACAGACTTGGGAACTCTATATAGGTTCTCTATGAGTTGAAACTGACTCAAAGGCACACCAGCACCACCTCCATCAATAAGAAGTTAGATTATGAACCTGCATCTCCTAAATTACTGTTTTATTCTCAATTCAGTTCAAACAAACATTTTATGACAACTAGTGCCTATATATGCTGGATACTGTTCTAAGGGTTGAAAATAAAATGGTGGTCAAAACATAATCTAGCTCTGCTAAGGTACTTATAGTCTACTTGAAAAAAACATTTCTAATGACATTTGAATATTTTCTTTTCATATTATGCATATTTAAATTACCATGTTGATGACAAAATGGTGATAATCCTAATAATAAAGGCTATTATTTAATGTATATCTCAGTGTGTCATTCTGTGACATACGCTTAATGTGTCTTTTCTTGTCTACCTCTTATAATAGTCATATGAGGTATAAACAACTATTCCCATTTCATAGAAGAGAATCTTGAGACTATCAAGAAGCCTGTTTCTGGCCAAACAGCTAACTATTGGAATGTAGAGCTATCTAATTATAAAGTCTGAACAAATTCCACTGCACTATACTTCTGAGATCATTTTCTTAGTGATATATTTCCATGAACATTGATAAATAAAAAAGTGCATGCAAGATATATATTCAAAATCAATGACTCCAATGCTTCAGTGATTTAAAAACCATAACAATAAAGAAAAATTGCATTTTAAGATGTCCTGGTTACTTAGCCAATATTCAAAAGTGCAAGTCATTACAAAATTGAGCAGAAGGAGTGAAAATGCAGAGAACATCATTTTTTTTTTCTTTTAAAGGAAGAGCATTACAATATAGTAGAAAAAATGTGGACATGGATATATTGTGTAGATTGCCAAAATAATTAATCCTGTGGCACTGTGGGTTAATGCGTCAGACTGCAAAGCCATTTGAACTGCAAGGTTGGTGGTACAAGTTCACCAGTTGCTCCTTGGGAACCCTATACAGGACTGACTCAATGGCACTTAACAACAACAATAACAACAACAAATATCTATATAGTTCTCAATAATAATGATTTGCTCATTTTGGTGCTGTTAGGATATGACACATACTCAGCCTAGAAAATGGTGCACTATGTGAAAATGCAAGGATCCTTGGTGAAAACAGTGGTTAATGGTTAAGCATTCTGCTACTAACCAAAAGGTTAGCAGTTCAAACACATTCCACCAGAAAAACTATTGACAACAACTCTTGAAAACTCTATGGGGCAGTTCTATTGTGTCTCTATGAGTTTGAAACAACTCAGTGACACACAACAACAAAACCACATTATAAGAATTAAAAAAAAAAAAAAGGATAGATTAAATCTCAGGAATATATCATTGATATTTTGGAAGGGAAGGGTTAGAAGGAAACCTGGAATCTATTTTATGACTTATCCATATACAAAGGAACTCTGGTAGCATACTGGTTACAAATAGGGCTGCGAACCTCAAGGTCAGCAGTTTGAAACTACCAGCTGTTCTGCGGGAGAAAAATGAGGCTTTCTGCTCCTGTAAAGATTTATAGCGTTGGAAACCCTGTACAGGGTCGCTATGAGTCAGAACTGACTCCACGGCACATAACAACAACAACCCATATACAAGCATGCACACAAATTCACATGCAAGCATTCCTTTTTAAGCAATGACTTTCAACACTGTTTCATGAACTTGAACAAGTCTATTAGTAAGGTATCACCAGAGAAATCTATTCAAAACATGCATACATGACAACTCCTCGCCTAATGGATCTAAGGGTGATGTTTTGGTGTCTGCACTTTATATTGAAGATCCTGAGGAGATTCTGATGCAGCTAGGTTTAGGAGCCACTGCTAAAATAGATTTAGGAGTGACTGCTAAAGCTACTCTTCCCTAGTATATAGCTATCTAACTTTGTATAAATAACTTTATTAGTGCAGAGGTCAGCACTTCAAAGAGCAGTTATGCTTGACCAATCTGAATACAAAATTTTTTTCTCTGTATATAGGACCATGTTTCACAACTTTTACTAAGTGCCCAATTTCTGATTGATAAAGTAAGCTGCTCATATAGTCCATAAAAATACTCCAATTTAAATATATATATATATATTTTGTTAACCTAATTAGTTCCAGTTATTTCCAAATTTCATTGTACTAAATAGTTTCCAGATGCTTCATCAGTCTAGACATCTAATTGTGGATAACCCAAAAGGCTTATTAATCTCTTCCTTCTCATCCTCTCTGCACTTACCCAGGGTGTTTGCATGCACTCTCATGACTTAGTTGTTACTGCAATGCAAATGACTCTCCAATAGTTACCTCCAACCCAGATCTGGTCTCTTACTCCCAAAAGGCCTACTAGATACCATCTCAGACATATCAAGTATTCATTCTCTTCCTCTTACTTCTTTTTCTCTTCCATCTTCTTATGTTTTCCATTCAGAAATGGGAACGAACATTCTCTTTGTTTTATTTTAAGCTGTTGTTCATGATGGTGGTTGTGTGTCAATGAATCAATTCTGATTCATAGTAACATTTTATAGGGTTTCCAAGGCTATAAATCTTTATGGGAGCAGAAAGCCTCATCTTTCTCCCATAGAGCAGCTGCAAGATTTGAACTGCTGACATTGCAGTTAGTAACCAAGCTCACAATCCACTATGATACCAGCACTCCTTAGAGGCCTCCATCTCATTTTCTTTCTTTCAAATCCCATTGACTATATCAATTTAACATTTTTAAATTGTTATACTTGTTTTCATTCCCATTGTTCACCCTTAAGTTCAGGCTCCAAAGATAACAATATCCTATATATTCTCATCACTACTCTGGTCATTCTAGAATCAACACCTCACATGGATGTCAGGGATATTCCCATAATGCACATACGGTCATGACAACCCTCTCTCATAATTCAGAGTCAATTAATTTCAAGACTCAATTAATTTCAACATTAAAAACCAAAGCTTTCTAACCTGGTAAACAAAGCCCTTTTGCTCTAACCTCTACATGTCCTGGCTACAGAAACATTGAACTGTTTCCAAGTTTCCCATTTTCCTTCTCTCTCTTCTCATATGTTTTTCCTTGCTTAGAAAGTCCTCCTTACCCCTGTTTTTTTTCTGTTTTTTTAACTTCTACTCAACCTTGAGAACCCAACTTAGATACCACCATTCTTAGGACACCCTCCTCAGGTTGCTCCTCAGGTAAAGCTCAGAGCTCTACCTTTATCACTGGGTATGTATCTATTCCTGCTACTACACTGAACTTCCGAGGCCAAGGCTGCTTTTATATGCATTTCTGTAACACCATTTACATAAATGATCAAATTGCCTGGCACACAGTAGATGTTCAGTTTGTGGAATTATTTAATCAAAGGTGGGCATGAACACTGTTCTCCTGAATCCCAGGCCAATATTCTTTCCTCTAACCCTGGATTGTGCTTAGTTCTTCTACCACCAACCAGCTGGAGAGAGTTTTGAAATAAATATCTACTTTTATTTTAAAGCTAACTGCTGACAGTTACATGACAGAAACCACAGGAGTTACCAGAGCTTAATGTAAACACCATGAAATGTGTGTGTAGCGTGGAATATAAAATACAAATAGCAATTTCTAAAAGCCAATATTTGCTGACCCCAAGTCAGAGCTGCCATATGCTGATCTCTGATCGTTGAGGAGGCCAGAGTCCCTAGCACAGATACTGTTCATACCTAAAAGGATGTGCAAGCTGCTAGCACTGATGTATAACTGACAAAGGGACCATTGGAGTCAATCACCAGGCAGCATTGTCACCCACTGTCTGGGTCTGACATGGGTCAAACCTCACTCCACAGAGGGAGTCTCCACCTCCAGGAACACAGGTTCATATATAAGGCCATTTTTTCAAGTTGGCAGATAGTTTAGCAGAACCACCAATAAAACTTGTTCCAAAGCCTTAAATGTACCCAATTAATTCAAATACACATTTTTTGAGTTTCAAAACAGTGAGCTGAAGACAAAGTTTAAATGTTTTAAACTCACTTTTATGGAATGTTGTTGTTAAGTGCCGTCGAGTCAGTTCCGATCCATAGGGACCATGTATAGGGTTCCGATGAGTGATTGATGAGCTTGAACTGCCAACCTTGCAGATTAAGTAGACTTTGTAGTCCAGTGCACTAACCCACAGCACCACACCAGGATTCTTCTATGGAATAGCAAATGGTAAATTAAAAACAAATATTTAATTAATTAAAAAGAACATACACAAAATAATCTTTTACAGAATCTGAAATACACACACACTTGTATTACTTGTTTGGTTTTCATTACTCTGCATTCTTATTCTGAATAATTGGAAGGAAAATGTTGCAAGATGAAGATAGTTCTTTAATGAGACGCAACAGGCTCCCCATTCAGCAATAATTTAATTTACATAATTTCAGCAAGTCAATTCCCTTTTCTGTGCCTTGATAGCATCATCTCTGAAATGGGAGCCCTGGGTTACCATCCATGTTATTTAAAATGTTGTTGATATAGTTAAAGTAAGATTTATTATAATGTTGTTCTTGTTGTTAAGTGCTGTTTAGTCAGTTCTAACTCAGAGAAACCCTTTATAAAGATTCCACAATGGTTAATGGGTTTGACGTGCTGACTAGTGGTTAGCAATTCAGCTCTTATCCTACAGCAAAATTGTTGGATTTTTTAAGCATCATCAAGGCATTTGGGACCCTGACTATTGAGTATCTGCTGGGGTTGAACTGCAGACCTTTCCATTAGCAGCGCAATGCTTATCCTACAGTGCCACAACAGGACTTCACAGAAAAATTAGCTAACATAAGCACATAAGCACTTGTCCATAAGTTCGGTTTGAACCTCAAGGTCTGCAGTTCAAACTTACCAGCTGCTTCCTGGATGCTGGCGTCAGCATACGCAGACCCTGGGTTGATCAGTGGCCCTGTGACATGGACAAAA
>NW_006408534.1:28046935-28066324 GCF_000296735.1 Chrysochloris asiatica
AAACAAACTAGGGTGCTTCAAAAACTTCCTAGAAACATGTAATTCAAAGATAAAGGAATTTTTCTATGAACTTTTTGGAGTCCCCATTTACACACACACGTGAGGATAAGCCAAAAAGTATTGCCATTAGGGTTCCAGTTAATACATGCTTGGGTTTATATCAAACAAAATATATCTAAACATTTTTATGTGACCAGTGGATAACTACAGACAAATTATTTCAGTAATACACTTGTCTTAATCGCCTTAAGATGCTGTCTAAAAAATAAAGATCCAATCAAAATAGTGCCTCTTAAATTCAAAGTAGAGAGATTAGCTCACTAGGTTACTACTGGTTACTGAAATTCCAGAAGAACTGATAGATTTTTTTCAAAGAAAACAGATGATTGTGAGGGCTTATTTTGAAGAAATTTAAAGAAAATTGAAAACTACATTGATGAGAAAAAGCTCAGGAAAGTGGTGCCAAGGAATTTGTTTTCATCATCATACCCCTGTTCATCTTTTCAGAGTAACAAGGATTTCCCTAAAAGAATTTCATTGGAAAACCTTATCCCGTCTGCCTTGCAGCCCTGTTATTGCCTTTTTAGATTTGTTCTTTGTTTCCCAATCTCAAAGAACATTGAAAAGCAACATGATTTGACTCCTCAAAAAATGTTAAAACTACCTTTTTGATGTGGTATAAACATTTTGAGGAAGTGTTAAGAGAGATGGAAAAACCACCATCAAAACAGTATAGACCTAGATGGAGACAATGTTGATGTTTTTGTTTAATAAAGATTTGTATGATTGACCTGCACTGTAGGATAATCACTAGAGCACAGGGTCGGTATGAACTGCAAGGTGGGTAGTTCAAACTCACTATCCACTCCTTTTAAGACATATGGTGGTAGAGGTGGTAGGGATGTGTCCTCAACTCAGTTCCAACACACAGTGACCCTATATATTGTTTCTGAGTCTGTAAATCTTTATGGTAGCAGAAAGCCACATCTTTCTCCCATGGAGATTCAAATTTCTATTGTCATTGATAAGTACTATTGAGTCTGTTCCGACCCACAGTGACCCTGTATAGGGTTTCTGAGGAGCAGCTGGTGAGCTTGAACCACTGACCTTTCAGTTCAAATGGCTTTGCATTAACCCACAGCGCCACACCAGGACTCCTAGGGCAATATATATACTCATAGAAGACTTTATGACATATCTTGCTGTTGTTGTTAGGTGCCATCAATTCAGTACTGACTCATAGTGACCCTATGAACAACAAAACAAAACCTTGCATGGTCCTGGGTCAAACTCACAATCATTGCTGCATTTGAGCCCATTGCTGCTGCCACCGTGCCAATCAATGTCCTTCTCCAGGGATTGGTCCTGCCTGATAATATGTGTGAAGTGTAAGAGATGAAGTATGGCCATGCTGGCTTCCAAGGAGCACTCTGGCTATACTTCTTTCAACACAGATCTGTTTGCTCTTTTGGCAGTCGATGAATACATTCAGTATTCGCCTCCAACACTATAACCCAAATAGTCACTGTCCAACTTCCACATGAATATGAGGCTATTGAAAATACCATGCTTGAGTCAGCCATACCTTAGTCCTCTAACTGAAATCTTTGCTCTTCAAAACCTTAAAGAGGTCTTATGCAGCAAATTTGTCTAATGCAAGACGTTGTTTGATTTCTTGACTGCTGCATCCATGAGTGTTGATGGTTGATCTGATCAAAAAGAAGTCTTTGACAACTTCAGTCTTTTTTTCCATTTATATGGATGTTGTTTATTTTTCCAGTGGTGAGGATTTTTGTTTTCTTTACATTGAGATGCAATCCATAATGAAGGCTGTGCTCTTTGATCTTCATCAGTAAGTATTTTAAGTCCTCTTCACTTTCAGCAAGCAAGGTTGTATCATCTGCATATCACAGGTTGTTAATGAGTCTTCCTTCAATCCTGATGCCATGTTTTTCTTCATAGAACCCAGTTTCTCAGATTACTTGCTCAGCATACAGATTAAATAAGTATGGTGAAAGAATATAACCCTGGCACACACCTTTCTGAATTTAAAACCATTCGGTATTCCATTGCTTTGTTCAAACAACTGCCTCTTGTTCTATGTACAAGTTCCTTATGAACGCCATTAAGTGTTCTGGTAATACACATTCTCTGTAATGTTGTTCATAGTTTGTCATAATCCACACAATCGAAAGTCTTTGTATAGTCAATAAAGCACAGGTAAACATCTTTCTGATATTCTCTACTTTCAGTCAAGGTCCATCTGACATCAGCAATGATATCCTTCATTGTACATCTTCTTTTGAATCCAGTTTAAATCTCTGGAAATTCTCTGTCAATGTATGGTTGCAGTAGTTTTTGCATTATTATTAGTAAAATTTTACTCACATGGGATACCAATGATATTGTCTACATTCTGTTGTACAACCTCTCCTTGGAATGGGCACAGATAGTCAAGTCAGTGGGCCAGGTAGCTGCCTTCCAAATTTCTTGGCATAGATGAGTGAGTACAACTAGTGCCACATCAGTTTGTTAAAGATTTCCATTTGTATTCCATCAATTCCTGGTGCCTTGTTCTTTGCCAATGCCTTCAGTGCACCTTGGACTTCTTCCTTCAGTATCATTGGCTCTTGTTCATATGCTATCTCTTGAAATGTTTGTACATTGACCATTTCTTTTTGGTACAGTGGATCTGTGTATTCCTTCCATCTTCTTTTGATTATTTCTTCAGCATTCATTATTTTCCGCATAGAATCATTACATACTGCAAGTCAAAACTTGAATTTTTTCTTCAGTTCCTTTAGCTTGAAGAATGCTAAACAAACTTTTGGTTTTCTAACTCCAGGTCTTTGTACATTTTATGATATTTGACTTTGTCTTCTCAAGCTGTCTTTCAAAATTTTCTATTCACTTCTTTTACCTCCTTTTTTCCTCCATTTGCTTTGAATCTCTACACTGGAGAGCAAGTTTCAGAGCCTCTTCTGACATCCATTTTGGTCTTTTCATTCTTTCTTGTCTTCTGAATGATCTGTTGCTTTCTTCCTATATGATGTTCTAATGTCATTCCACAACTTTTCTGATCTTCAGTCTTTAGTGTCTAATGCATCAATTCTGTTCTTGAGATGATCTCTAAATTCAGGTGGGATGTGGTGCTGTGTGTTAATGCACCAGACTGCAAAGCCATCTGAACAGTAAAGTCAGTGGTTCAAGTTCACCAGCTGCTCCTTGGAAACTCTATACAGGATCGCTATGAGTCAGAATCAACTCGATGACACTTAACAACAATAACAATATATTCAAGGTGATATTTGACTTTCGTAAACTTGTTTTTAATTTTCTTCAGTTTCAGTCTGAATTTGAATATGAGTAATTGATGGTTTATTCCATCAATTCTGTCCCTGTCCTTGTTTTGGCTGATGATATGGAACATTTCCAACGTCTCTTTCCACAGATGTAGTCAATTTGATTTCTGTATATTTCATCTGGTGAGGTCTGTGTGTACAGTCATTTTTTACATTATTTAAAAATGGTATTTTCAATGAACAAGTCATTGGTCTTGCAAAATTCTAGCATGCAATCTCCTGCATTATTTCTATCTCCAAGGCCAAATAATCCAACTATTGACCTTTCCTCTTTGTTTCTAACCATTGTATTCCAATAACCAGTAATTACCAATACATTTGATTGCACATTTGATTAATTTCTGACTGAAGAAGTTGGTAGAATTCTCCAATTTCATCATCACTGGTTTTATTGGTTGGTGCAAAAATTTGAATAATAGTAGTATTAACTGTTTATTCTGGTAGCTGTATGGATATTATCCTATCACAGACAGCATTGTACTTCAAGACAGATCTTGATTTTTTTTTTTTTTTTAATGATGAATGCGATACCATTACTCTTCAGTTTGACATTCCCAGCATAGTAAACCATGTGATTGTCTGATTCAACCTGGCTAATGACAGTCCATTTCAGCACAATAATACCTAAGATATTGATGTTTATGCATTCCATTTCATTTTTGACAGTTTACAATTTTCCTAGATTCATACTTTGTACATTTCATGTTCGGATTATTAATGGATGTTTATAGCTGTTTCTCATCATTTTGAATTATGCTCCATCAGAAATTGAAGGTCCTGAGGGACTTTCATTTGTGTCATCACGGTCAACTCTACTTTGAGAAAACACCCTTCCCCAGTCACATTTTGAGTGCCTTTGAATCTGAGAGGCTCATATTCCAGCACTATATCTAACAATATTTTGGCTCTCTTCATCCTGTTTCAGTATTCAATATTCTGGCCTTCCACTGTTATTCTTCAGGTTTTTAGTGACTAAATATTTAGAAGTAGTTTGTCTCTCCTTCTTCCTAGTCCGTCTTCATCTGGAAACTGCTGAAACCTTTTCACTGTGGGTGACCCTTCTGGTATTTGAAATAGTAATATCATAGCTTCCAGAAGCAGAGCAACATGCAAGCCACCACAGTACAACTGACAGACAAGGTGTGGAGGACTCCTTACATTGATTAAATTAGTCTTTATACAATAATTCTGTGAGGTGGGAGCTATTAATTATACCAAATTTGTAAATAATGAAATTGGGGCAATGAGAGATTAGATAACTAGTCTATGTGCTATAGAACTTGTAAGGATTTAAACACAAGCAGCAAATCTGAAATTGCCATCAAATAAACTCTGACACATAACAACCCTGTGTAGGATTTCAAGGTGGCTTAAACCACTGAATTTGCATGAGCAGTCTAGTTCTGATCCTACAGCGCCACAGCGGGTGCTCTATAAATATGAGCGAATTTTAAAAAGTTAGTGGAGAATGGAATTAAGGATAGTGGAAACTTTCCACAAACTGCTTCTAGCCAAAATCCATCTGTCATCATCAATTACATCTCTGATTTCACATCTTCATCTGATTCCAGCTTGAACATCTGCAGAGTCCCTGTCAATGTACTGTTGCAACCATTGTTTAATTAAAAAGCAAAATTTTACTTGCATGTGATATCAATGATATTGTCTTATGGTTTCCTCATTCCATTGGACCACCTCTCTTTGGAATGGGCACAAAAGGTCATTAAGCAGCCAAGAAGGAAGGAAAAAGACCACAATGGATGTCAGAAAAGATTCTGAAACTTGGTTTCTATTGTAAAGATATAAAGCAAGTGTAGGAAATAAGGAGGGAAAACAGCTGAATAAAAAATTTCAAAGGTCAACTCAAGAAGATAAAGTCAAATATTATAATGAATAGTGCAAAAATCTGGAGTTAGAAAACCAAAAGGGAGAAAGACACTGAGCATTTCTGAAGCTGAGGGAACTGAAGAAAAAATTTAAGCCTTGACTTGACATGTTGAAGGATTCTATGGGCAAAGTAGTCCTGGTGTGGTACTGTGGGTTAATGCATTAGACTGCAAAGTCGGTGTGAACCACAAGGTCGGCAGTTCAAGCTCACCTGGTGCTCCTTGGGAACCCTATACAGGTGACTCAACGCGACTTAACAACAACAAAAAACATGGGTGAAATATTGAATGATGCTGAAAGTATGAAAAGAAGATGGAAGGATACTGAAAGAAGCATCAATGATACTGAAAGAAGTCTAAGGTGCACTGAAGATGTTGGAAAAGAACAAGGGTCTGGAAACTGATGGAATACAAATTGAAATCTTTCAACAAACTAATGTAGCATTGGAAGCTCATATTCATCTATGCCAAGAAATTTTGAAGACAGTATTAGACAACTGATAAGGACTAGGCTCTGGTGAAACCCTTGTTGATTAGGCTTAACCATGATGGTTAAGCTACTGTTAAGGAGAACAAAACACTTCAGGTATAGTATATTTCAAAATGGTTATTTTACCTTACCCCTGCTCCACTGGAAGTGAACTTTTTTCCTAAGACAGGGTCTTTTGTTGTTTTTGTTGTTGTTGTTAAGCATCATTGAATCGGTTCCAATTCATAGTGACCGTGCATAGAGTTTCTGAGGAATGGTTGGTGAGTTTGAACCAACAACCTTGTGATTCAAACCAACCTTGCGTTCCAGCTCATTAACCCACAGAGTCACATCAGAACTCTAAAACAGGGACTCTAGCAGGATTTAATCTCTCAGTTTAGTTCACATTCAGATTCCAAAAATTACTCTATTATCCTTATGTATCCTTTCCACAGCAGTTCCTGCTTCTAATGAGTTGTGGTTTTCCATATATGCCTCCTTTTTGTCCAGTTTTAGGAGTAACTGTTTGCCCTGTGACTTCATTTAGTAGGTGAATCTAAAATGATTTTCAGTTTTATCTATTTGCATTGTTTCTATTTTTATTGTTTCATATTGCTTTTCTTGCTGTGAAAATGGGAATAATGACTTTCCAACTCTTTTTATAACAGACTGGAAACCATGAGCCCATTTACTATTGTGATCCCTGGAAAGTCACTTAACATATCTTTGTCTTGGCCGCTGAATTGTAAAAGGATTATTTGCAGGTTTGCTGGAACGATAAACACATAATGCTTCAGATGTTTCACATTGTTCCGCAGGACAGGAAAAGCTCCATGGAGTCAAATTGCTCAGTGACTCTTACATAACTCTCACTAGACCAGAAATGAAGTGCACATATCTCTAACAGACCTACCAAATGACATTATAATTAATTGCATATAAAACATGCACATCTCACCCATTAAACTGGGATTTCTTTAAAGCTGTTCTGCTCATTGCTGTGTCTTAAGAGCTCACTGAGAATCTGTCATAATGCAGATGTTCAATGAATGTTTGCTAAATGAATGTACAAATGAACAACAGATCTAGAGGAGATGTGACCTAGACCAGAGCAAGCCTGTGCAACCTTGGGTCCAAAATTGATCATGGCCCATCTTTGCCCTTCTGAAGGTTATATTGGGTTACTAATGATGGGTTCACTAAACAAGTATTTCTTCAGTAAAGCACATGTTCTCTCCATTTAATTCTGTGTTTACTTATTCATAGCCCATAAAAGAAACAGCTGTTAGCTGGAAACATTCAGATTTCCACATTATATTTCCCAAAGTGGGAGATTGTTTCCCCCATATGTAGCATTTTTTAGTGTGTGAAAATCTGTTGTCTAAAAGGTACTTGTGAGAGCTTATAACTGCATTTGAAATCATCCAATAGCTGTAAAAAGTTCATACAGCATTCGAGAGCCTCTGAGAAGAAAGTGAGGTCATAAAATTGCTCTGGAAAACATGGAATCTAAATGCTAAAGCCAGAAGATCCTCCAAGACACTTTTGAGTCATTAATTCCTTCCACTCGCAGACCAGGAAGTCTTCTTATAATCTTCCTTCTCCTTTAGATCTACTCCATTGTCCAGCTACCACTAAACTGTTTCATATACCTTCCCTATCTCTGCAACCTACTGTTACTCTAATAAATTCAGAAAATAATGAGGAAGTCTGTTGACTTTTTTTCTCACAAATGTATCATTCTTTTTTTTTTTTTTCCATCCTCACTTTGAAACATCTTCAAACATCTCCCTGCCTTCAGCCCTATCTCTCTATTATACTTTCACATGGCTTTCAGGATCTTCTTTCTAAAGCATAAATGTGATTAGGCTGTACCCTACTAGGAAACCTCTAATACCTTTCCATTCACCATAGATAAATTCCAAACTTCCTAGCATTACATCTAGTGTTGTTGTTATCTGTCATTTAGTTGAACCCTGACTCATGGCAACCCCGCGTACACTGGAATGAAACACTGTCTGATTCTGATCTATTCCCTTGATTGGTGGCAGTTTGGACCATTTGGGTCGTGGGATCTTAATTGGTTGATTTTCAGAAGATCATCAGGCCTCTCTTCCTAGTCTGTCTTAGTCTGAAAACTCTGTTGAAACCTGTTTAGCATCATACAAACACACATGTCTCTAGTGACAAATGGGAGGTGGGTGCACATGAGATGGATTAACTCATATTAGAAACTGAGGTTTCCATATAAAAAGTGAAAATGTTACCACTGAAACACCATGTCCCTGATATGGCAGGTACTATGCCCTTAAAACGGCCTATAATTTAAGTTTTGCTGATCTTCTACCACATTCCTCTACAGGCACATCTAACATTTTTATGTTTCATACTTTTATATATTCTGCTCTTTCCCCACGTCACTACCTAGGACAAGTTTTCCCAACTACCTGAAAGTAAACCCTTCCTATGAAATCTTTCATAAATCGAAATAGCATAAAGTGAAGAATCAATCACCATTCATTTATAAGAAAACTTTTTAGCATTTCCAGGCCCCAAAAACTGCCCACCAAATTATACCATTTAAAACTTAAAATATCAATAACACATAGTGTTCACAGACAGTTCAATCTGGTGGCTTAATTTAAGAAACTAAGAGTAGTTATTTGGGATGCCATTCTTGCTGCTTGGGCTGCATGCAGCCTCTTAATGGCTCACTGCAAAACATATGCTGAACACTAATTACACTTTTCACCTTTTTTCCTAAAAGAAAAAATAAAATGTTCTATAGATTTCCTTTGATTAGCAAAAACAGGTACTAGTGTAGATGTTTCATAAAAGCAAAGTGGCATAAGCTGAACTTTCCAAAAGTAGAGGGTATTTATATACATTACTAGACCCAGGACAAATTACATTTCCTTCTTGATTTCATCGCCACACACCCATCAATGCGTATATTGTGGTGGCTTAAGTGCTATTGTGATGCTGGACACAGTCACTGTTTTTTCCAATACCTGCAAGGTAATCCATAGTGGACAGGTTTCAGTGAAACTTCCAGACTAAAAACAAAGAAGAAAGAAGTGATAGGTAGTCCACATCTGAGGGATTAGCCCTTGAAAACCTTGTGAATAGCAGTGAAACACTGTCTGATATAGTTCTGGAAGATGAAACCAACAGGTTAAAAAGCACTCAAAATAATAATTTCCTCCTCAAGTAGAGTCAACTTTAATGATATGAATGGAGCAAAACTTTCACAACATTCATTTGTTGCTGGGTCACATTTCAAAATAAGATGTGAAATGTACAAAGTATGAGTCTAGGAAAATTGAACTCATCAAGAATGAAATGATATGAATAAAAATTGATATTCCAAGCATAAGGAGCTCTGGTAGCATAGTGGTTATGAATCAGGCTGCTAACCTCAAGGCCAGCAGTTCGAAATTACCAGCTGTTCCATGGGAGAAAGATGAGGCTTTCTGCTCCTCTAAAGATGTGCAGCCTCGGAAACCCTGTTCAGGGTCACTATGAGTCTGAACTGACTCCACGGTACTTAACAACAACAACAACATCCCAAGCATAAGTTGAATGAAATGGACTAGTCTTTGCCATTATGAATCAGACAGTCATATGATTTACTATGCCTATAACAAGATGAAGAGGAATAGAGCCACATTCATCATTAAAAAGAGCATTTCAAGATTTATTTTGAAATACAGTACTGTCCGTGATAGAAAAATATCTATATACCCACATAGAATAGCAGTTAATACAATTATTATTCAAGTTTATGTATCAAACACCAAAGCCAGCCATGAAGAAACTGAAGAATTCTATCAACTTCCTCATTCAGAAACTCACCACTCATGTCAAAATGATCAAGATGCATTGATAATTACTGGTGATTGGAATGTGAAAGTTGGAATGAAGGAGAAGAGATCGGTAGTTGGAAAATGTGGCCTTCGTGATAGAAATGACAGGAAATCATATGATCAATGACTTCTTTGCAAATACCATTTCTCAACAACCTAAAAGGTAACCATACACACAGATAGATTTATCTTGTCACATGAAATACACAGGAATAAAATTAACTGCATTTGTGGGAAGAGTTGACATAGAAGTTCAGTATCATCCACCAAAACAAGGCCAGGGGTTGACTGTGGAAAGACCATCAATTGCTCATATGTAAGTTCAATCTGAAGCTAAAGAAAATGAAAACATGTCCATGACAGCCAAAATATGACCTTAAGTATACAGTATCTGAATTTTGAGGCCATCTCAAGAACAGATTTTACATATTGAACACTAATGACCTGGATGACTTGTGGGATGATATTTAGAATATACTTTCAGAAAGCAAAAGGACATTCAAAGGAAGCAAAGAAAGAAAAGCTAAAGTGAATACCAGAAGAGATTCTGAAACTTGTTCTTAAGTGTCGAGAAGTTAAAGCGACTGGAAGAAATAAAGTAAAAGAAAGAGTTGAACAGAAAATTTCAGAGTAACTCACAAACACAAGTCAAATATGATAAAGAAATGTGCAAAGACCTGAAGTTAGAACACCAAAAGGAAAGGACACTTTCAATATATCTCAAGTAAAAGAGCTAAAGAAAAGTAAAATCAAGCCTTTGATTACATAATTAAGGATTCTATGGGCTCTGTAACGACCTCTGGTAGCGTAGTGGTTACGAATCGGGCTGCGAACCTTAAGGTCAGCGGTTCGAAACTACCAGCCGCTCCGCGGGAGAAAGATGAGGCTTTCTACTCCCATAAAGATTTACACCCTCGGAAACCCTGTACAGGGTTGCTATGGGTCGGACCCGACTCGATGGCACTTAACAACAACAACAACATGGGCTCTGTGGACTACTGATGTGGTATTATAGGATAAGCACTGGAGTGCTAACCTCAGGGTCAACAGTTCAAGCCCATCAGCTGCTCCTTGAAAAACCTATACAGGGTTGTTATGAGTAGGAACCAACTCAACAGCATTCAACAACAGCAATAACATGGGCTTTGTAGGATAAGCACTGGACTGTGATCCACAAGGTTAGCAATTTTAGTCTACCAGCCACTCTGTAGAAGAAAGATGGCACTTTCTTTTCCTCCAAAGATTTTCAGCTTCAGAAACCCTATACAGAGTCACTATGAGTCAGAATCTACTGGGCAACACTTAACAAAAATGATCTGAAAAATAATGAATGACACAGGATGCACCAAAACAGTATGGAAGGAATACACAGAGTCACTGTCCAAAAAGAAGTGATTGATGTTCAATTATTTCAAGAGGTAGCATGTGATCAAAATGAAAGGAAAAAGTTCAGGCTTCACTGAATATGCTAGTGAAACACAAGTTTTCAGGAATTTACAGAATATAAACCAAAATGTTTCAACAAAGTGATGCAGCACTTTTGCTCACTTACTCATGCCAAGAAATTTGGGAGACCAAATCTAGCCAACTGGCTAGAAGAGATTCATATTTGTACCCATTACAAAGAAAAGTATGCAGAATTTATTGACCAATATCATTAATACCACACTCAAATAAAATTTTGCTAAATATAATTACAAAATAATTGAAGCAATACATTAACAGGAAGCTGCCAGAAATTCAAGCCTGATTTAGAAGATGACATGGAACAACAGATATCATTACTTATGTCAGATGGATCTTGGTTGAGAACAGAGAATGCCAGAAAGACGTTTCCTCCTGCTTCATTGACTATGCAAATATATTTGACTGTGTGGATCACAGTAAACTATGGGCAACATTTCAAAGAATGGCAATTTCAAAGCACTTAATTGTGATCATACGGAACTTGTACATAGAGCAAGAAGCACAAATTTGAACAGAATAATGGGATACTGAATGGTTTAGAATAAGGAAAGGTGCGTGTAAGGGTTGAATCCTTTCACCATACTTATTCAATCTGTACACTAAGTAAATAATATAAAAAAACTAGACTATATTAAGAATAACATAGCATCAAGATTGGAAAATGGCTCTTCAACAACCAGTGATATGTACATGATATAAGCTTACTTTCTGAAAGTTAAGAGGATTTGAAGTACTTATTGATGAAGATCAAAGACTACAACCTTCAGTATAGATTACACCATTGCATAAAGAAAATAAAACCCCTTACAACTGATGCAGTAAGCAACATCATGATAGAGATAAGATTGAAGTTGTCAAAGATTTCATTTTACTTGGATTTTTTCATTTTACTTCCATACTCATGGAAGCAGTAGTCAAGTAATCAAATTACTTATTGCATTGGGCAAATATGCTACAGAATACCTCTCTAAAGTATTAAAGAGAAAAGATATTATTTGGGGGATGAAGATGTGCCTGACCCAACCCATGGTATTTCCAATAGCCTCATATGTATGTGAAGCTAGACAGAAGAAATGATGCATTTGAATTATGGTGTTGAAGAGGAACATTGAAAGTACCACAGACTATCAAAAGAACAAGAAATCTGTTGTGGAGTAAATACAGGCAGAATGCTCTTTAGAATCCCTTTATCATGATGTTATTTATTGATCCAGTTATGACAATTTTTGTTTTCTTTGTGTTGAGGTGTAGTCTATCTTGAAGACTTTGGTCTTTGATCTTCATCAGTAAGTATTCTAAATCTTCTTAGCTTCCAGCAAGCAATGTTATATCATTTACATTTCCCAGGTTGTTAATGACTCTTTCTCCAATCCTGATACCATATTCTTCTTCATATCATTCAGTTTCTCAATTTATTTTCTCAGCATACAGACTGAATAAGTGTGGTGAAGGGATAAAGCCCTGATGCACACCTTTCCTTATTCTAAACCATTCCTCTTTCCCTTTTTCTGTTTTAACAACTTCCTCTTGTTTATTTTCAGTTTCCTGATGAGCATAACTAAGTGTTTCAGAACACCCAATCTTTGAAATATTACTCATACAGCCATGGTCCACACTGCCACAAACCTTTACATAGTCAATAAAGCACAAGTAAACATCTTCTGTTATTCTTTACTTTCAGTCAAGATCCATCTGATATAGTAATGATATCCATAGTTCATTTTCTTTGCTTTGAACTTCTGGTAATTCCCTGTTGATGTCCTGTTACAACTGTTTTTTGAATTATCTTAAACAAAACTTTACTTGCCTGTGATATTAATGATATTATTTGATGATTTCTGAATTCTATTGGGTCAGCTTTTTTATAATGGGCACAATTATGGATCTCTTCCGATCAGGTCTTCCAAATTTCTTGGCATTAATGAATGAGAACCTCTAGTGCTTCATCAATTTGTTGAAATATTACTATTTGAATTCCACCAGTTTCTGGAGCTTTGTTTTTTTGCCAATGTCTTCAGTGAAGTTTGGACTTCTTCTTTCGGTACCATAAGTTCTTGATCACATGCTACCTTTTGAAATGGTTGAACAGCAACCATTTCTTTTTGGTACAGTCACTCTGTTTTTCTTTTATCTTCTTTTGATGTTTTCTGCATCAGTCAAAAATTTACCAATCAAATCCTTTAAGTTTGCAAGTCAAGGCTTGAATTTTTTTTCTTCAGTTCTTTCAGCTTGAGAAATACTGAGCATATACTGCCCTTTTGGTTTTCTAACTCCAGGTCTTTGCACACTTCATGATAATATTTGACTTTGTCTTCCTAAGCTGTCTCTTGTAACTTTCTGTACAGATCTTTTACTTCCCATTTCTTATGTTCACTTTAGCTTCTCTGCTCAATAATAAGTTTAAGAGTCTCTTCTGACATCCTTGTTGATCTTGTCTTTCTTTCCTGTAATTGAAGATGAATTACTTTCTTCCTCTATGATGTTCTTGATACATTCCACAACTCTTCTGGTCTTAGGTAATTAGTATCCAATGCATCAAATCTATTCTTGAGATGGTCTCTAAATTCAGATGGGATATATTCCAGTTCATATTTTGGTTAACATGGACTTGTTTTAATTTTCTTTATCTTCAACCTGAATTTATGTATGACTAATTGTTGGTCTGTTCCACAATAAGCTCCTGGCCTTGTTTTGTCTGACGATATTGAGCTTCTTCACCATTTCTTTGTACATAATCATTTTGATTTCTATGTATTCCATCAGGTGAGGTATAAGTTGCATTTTAAGTTTTTTTTGTTGTTGTTGTTTTTTAAGTCATTGGCTTTGCAAAATTCTATTATGTGATCTCTGGCATAATTTCTACTACCAAGGCCATATTTTCCAATTACTAATACTTCTTCTTTGATTTCAACCTTATCTTTCCAACCACCTGTAATCATCAATGCATTTTGATTGCATGTTTGATCAATTTCAGACTTAAGAAGTTGGTAGAATTCTTTACTTTCATTATCACTGTCTTTAGAAGTTGGTGTGTAAATTTCAGTAACAGTAATAATTACCATGTCTTCTTTGTAGGTGTATAGATATATTACTATCACATTGTAATTAAAGGTAGATCTTAAAATCTATCTTTTTTATAATAATTGTGACACCAGTCCTCTTGAATTTGCCATTCACAGGAGAGTAAACCATATCACTGTTGGATTTTAAATAGCCAATGCCAGTCCGTTTCAGCTCATTAGTGCCTAGGATATTGATCTAAATGTTTCATTTCATTTTTGACAACTTCCCATTTTCCTAGATTTATACTTCATGCATTCCATGTTGCAATTGTTAATGGATATTTTCAGCTGTTTCTCCTCATTTTGAGTCATGCCCCATTAGCGAATGAATGCCATGAAAGTTTTGTTCCATTCTCGTTTTAATGAGTGCCTTCCAAACTGAAGGGCTCATCTTCTGACACTATATCTGACAACATTTTGCTGCTACTCATAAGTTTTCAGTGGCTGAACATTCAGAAGTAATCTGCCTCTCCTTTCAAGTTTGTCCTAATCTAATGTTTCTGCTGAAAGTGGTCCACCATTGGTGATCCTGCTGAAAATACTGGTGGCACAGTTTTAAGCATCACAGCAACATGATAGGTAAATATCATATGACTTCAAAGAAGATCAGTTAACACCATTATTATTCAAATTTAGGAGCCAACCACTAAAACCAGAGATGATGAAATTGAAGAATTTGATCAATTCCTGTAGTTGAAATTGATCAAACATGTAATCAAGATATGTTTATAATTACTTGTCATTGGAATTTGAAGGTTGGAAACAAAAAGGAAGTGCCAATAGTTGGAAAATATGGTCTTAATGATTAAATGAATGTGGAGATCCCATTATAGAAGTTTGCAAGATCAATGACTTCTTCATTGCAAATACATTTTTTAAAATAATATATATCCATAGAACTTACCAAATGGATTATTCAGGAATCAAATTGACTACATATGTGGGAAAAGATGTTAGAAAGCCAAAACAAGGCTGAAACTGACTTTGGAACAAATTATGAATCGCTCATATGGAAGTTTGGGCTGAAGCTGAAGAAAATTAAATCAAGTTCATGAGAGCCAAAATATAACCTTGAACATACCCCACCTGAATTTGGTGCATTAAACACTAATGACAAAGATCAGAAGAGTTGTAGTAGGACATCAAGAATATAACATTGGATAAAAGCTAAAGGGCATTTAAAAGACAGGAAAAAAACTAAAATAACAAAATGGATGTCAGTAAAACTTTTGAAACTTGGTTTCCAGTGTAAAGATGCTAAAGCAAATGAAATAAATGAGGAAGTAGAAGAACCAAACAGAAAATTTCAAAGGGCACACTGAGACAACAAAGGCAAGTATTATAATGAAATATGCAAAGAGCTAGAGTTAGAAAACCAAAAAAGAAGTGCATGTTCTGCATTTCCCAATGTGAAAGAACTGAAGAAAAAACACAAGCCTGTGATTGCAATATTGAAGATTTCTATAGGAAAAAGACTGAATGATGCAGAAAGCATCAAAAAAAGATGAAAGGTATACCCACAGTCACTGTATTAAAATAAAATGGTCAATGTTCAATCATTTTCCTATGAAAGCATATAACCAACAACAGTAATAAAGGCAGAAGTCCAAGCAATATTGAAGGTATTGGCAAAGAAACAAGACTCCAGGAACTGACTCAAGATAAATGGAAATCTCTCAAGAAACTGATGATGCACTTATTTATTTATGCCAAGAAATTTGAAAGACCAACTGATTGGAAGTGATCCATATTTATGCCCATTACAAAGAGAGATGACCCAACAGAATGTGGAAAGCATCAAACAATATAATTAATATTACTTACAAATAAAAGTTTGCTTAAAATAATTCTAAGACGACTAGAACAGTACATTGACAGAGAACTGCCAGAAATTCAAGCTGAATTCATAAGAGGACATAGAATGAGAGATATCATTGCTGGCATCATATAGATATGGGCTGGGAAAGGAGAATACCACACTTGTACTTTAGTGAATACACAAAGCTTTTGACTGTGTGGATCATGACAAGCAATGGAAACCATTGTGATGAATGGGTATTCTGGAACACTTAATTGTGCTTATGAAGAACCTGTACATAAACTAAGATACAACTGTTCAAATAGAGCAAGGGGATATTGAATGGTTTAAAACTAGGAAAGGTGTGTGTATGGTTGTATTCTTTCACCATATTTATTCAATCTGTATATTGAGCAAATCTGAGAAACTGGATTATATGAAGAAGAACACTACATCAAGATTAGAAGAAGATGCTTCAACAACCTGCAGTATGCAAATGATACAACTTTGTTTCATGAAAGAGAAGATAAAATATTTACTGATGAAGATCAAAGACCACAACCATCAGTATGGATTGCACCTCAATGTAACAAAAACAAAAAGTGTCACAAGTAGACCAATAAATAACATCATGATAAATGGAGAGATAATTGAAGTTGTCATAGACTTCATTTTGCTTGGATATGCAATCAAATCTCATGGAAGCAGCAGTAAAAAAAAAAAAGACATATTGCATCAGGTGAATCCATTCTACAAGACCTCATAGAAGTGTTGGAGAACAAAGACATCAGTTTGAGAACTATAATGCATATGATTCATGCCATGATATTTTCAATATCCTCGTGCATGTTAAAATTCTACAGTGAATAAGGAAGACCTTAGAAAAATTAATGCTTTTGAGTTATGGTGATGGAGAAGAATATTTAAAGTATCAAGGACTGCAAGAAGAATAAACAAATCTCTGTTGGAAAAAGTACAGTCAGAATGCTTCTTAGAAATCAGAATGGACCCGTTTCTGGAAAAAGACATCATGCTTGGTAAACCTGAAGGTCAGTGAAAAAGATTAAACCCCAAATAAGATGGATTGGCACAGTGGCAGCAGCAATGGGCACAAGCACAACTGTGAGGATGGTGCGTGACCAGGCAGTATTTCATTTTGTTGTACATAAGATCACTATGTGTTAGAGCTGACTTGGCATCTCCTAACAACAACATCACTATTTGTTTGTTGTTAAGTGCCATCGAACATCACTATAGCCTCCTTAAAATTTTCACTTCCCAAACAGTCAGGGTCAGAGTCGGCCCACAACTCTTACCAATCCTTTATTCTAACCACTTACAATGCTCTCTAATCTTCCAACCCTGGCTCAGATTCTGTCTACTCTTGGAAGTTTTTCTCAACCACAACTTCAAGTAGAGTGAAGTGAGTTCTTTAATAGACAAACCCTGTCTTATTCAACCATGAATAGGCCCGTCCCTGGTATTTCTTAATGAGTTGATATCTAGATTTCTTTTAAAATTTGTAATCCCATGAAACTGTATGTCTTCCCACAGGGCATCATTATTATATGTAGACAGAAAGCCCTTGTGTATGGAAAGGAAGGGCATAGACAACAAAAGATACCCATATCAATACATCTTTTTAATTGCAGTTCATCCATCTAAGTGCTACTATATATCATTCTTCTCTTACCTATTCTTATTCCTTCATTCATTCTTTCATTTGCCACTTTTATCTTAAATTAAGGATGGTGATCCTTGAAAAATTCATAGTTTTTAGCAGTAAGCAAAACATTGTTTTACTAACTTTAGTTTTCTCCCTGGATGCCATTTCTAGATGAATGGTCACAAAATCTTGTGTAAACAAAGACAATATCAAAGTTTTGAACAGTAGTTTGTTTTTGGTCAGTTGTGACAGCTGTATCTTAAAGTTCTTTTCCATAAAAGAATGAATTTGAAGTTTATGACAGGCAACTGTCATAGTCAAGAGGACTTTGTATAATGCAAGTATTGCATAATCATGTTATTTGTACCCCTTGAGAGCAGAATTTACAATGGCCCATTTAATGAGAAATTGAATGGAATATGTGTTTGAAAAATTAATTCATTTTAATAATATATAGCACAGATACTGCCCATCTCTGGCAGGGTTTATACCTATAAAATACAAAACCATGAATACCAATTACAGTAAAAAGTAATGAGATATGTATTACTTCTCGAAGAAAATTACTTTTAAAAATATGCATTCTGACATCCTCAAGATTAATTGCATAATTATACAGTACCAAAGTGTAGTCAGTTCTAAATAGTAGTGAGAAAGAGTGAGCATTCATGTTTACTAAAAACTCATAAGCCTCACTCCTAATGAAATTTGCTTTACAAAGTCATTGAAATTTAAAGAAGACAGCTTTTCAATAAAAATATAGATCAACTGTTTACCTTTCCAAAGTCTTGGGATAGGGACAAATTTAACAATATATAAAAAAAAATAATGATTTGAACATTGCAAAATCCATTGAATTAAAACAAAGGCTAAATATTGAAAAGAAAAGAAATAGCCACCAAAGAGAGAATAGACAAACAGATTTAAGACAAAAAACAAATTTCTGGAAATGTTTTACAATGCTTAAAGAAAGCACTGCATTTAAAAACAAAACAAAAACAAACAAACATTAAAATGAGTAAAGTGAGATAGAGATTATGGATTAGAAATTATCATTAAAGTACAGTAATTTACTGTTAAGGCAGTTTGTCCTACTGTGGTGGCTTGTGAGGTGCTGTGATTCTGGAAGCTCTGCCACTGGTATTTTAAATACCACCAGGGTCACCCATGGTGCACAGGTTTCAGATGAGCTTCCAAACAAAGACACTCTAGGAAGAGGAAGTAATGAACTACCTCAGACTATTTAGTTACTGAAAATCTTATGAATGCTAGAGAAACACTGTCAGATATAGTGTTGGAAAATGAGCTCTCAAAATGTAGAATTGATCTCTTTCCTCAAAGTAGAGTTGACCATGATGACATGAATGGAGTAAAACCTGTGGGAGAAAAGCCCATGGAACCTTCATTTTCTAATAGGGCACAACTCAAAATGAAGAGAAACAGCTGTAAATATCCATTAATAATTGGAACATGGAATGTACAAAGTATGAATCTAGGAAAATTGGAAATTATCAAAAATGAAATGGAACACATAAACATCGATACTTTAGGCATTAGTGAGCTGAAATGGACTGGTATTGGCCATTTTGAATCAGACAACCACATGGTTCACTATGCTGGAATGACAAATTGAAGAGAAATGGTGTTACATTCATTGTCAAAAAGAACATATCCAGATCAGTCATGAGGTACAACACTGTCTGTGATAGGATAATATCCATGTGCTTACATGGAGAACCAGTTAATACCACTATTATTAAAATTTAGGCACTAACCACTAAAGCCTGCGATATGCAGATGATACAACCTTGAT
>NW_006408534.1:28067004-28070831 GCF_000296735.1 Chrysochloris asiatica
AGGTTGGCCCAGGATCGAACATTGTTTCGTTCTGCTGTGCATGGAGTCGCTATGAGTCGGTTCCGACTCGATGGCACCTGACAACAACAACAACAACCACTAAAGCCAGTGAGGATGAAATAGAAGAATTCTACCAACTTCTTCAATCTGAAATTGCAAGCATGCAATCAGGATGTATTAATCGTTACTGGTGATTAGAATGCAAAGGTTGGAAACAAAGAAGGAT
The DNA here is from genome assembly GCF_000296735.1 of Chrysochloris asiatica. Taxonomy (NCBI): domain Eukaryota; kingdom Metazoa; phylum Chordata; class Mammalia; order Afrosoricida; family Chrysochloridae; genus Chrysochloris; species Chrysochloris asiatica. The sequence continues at coordinate 28,067,231 of NW_006408534.1, forward strand.
CAGTAGTTGTAAAATTTGGTCTTGGTGATAGAAATGATGCTGGAGATCTCATGATAGAATTCTGCAAAATCAATGATTAGTTCATTTCAAATAAATTCTTTAGACAGCATAAGAGATGACTATACACACATACCTCACCAGATGAAATACACAGAAATCAAATTGACTACATCTGCAGAAAGAGACCATGGAAAAGCTCTACATCATCAGTCAAAACAAGGCAAGGTGAAGATTGTGGAACAGACCATCAATTGCTCATATGCACATTCAAACTGAAACTGAAGAAAATAAAAACAAGTCCATGCGAGCCAAAATATGACCTTGAATATATCCCACCTGAATTAGGAGATCATCTGAAGAACAGATTAGATACATATGAGTATGTGGGATGACATCAAGAAAAATCACACATGAAAAAGCAAGGAAAAGGAACAAAATGGATGTCAGAACAGACAGTAAAACTTGTTCTCCAGTGTAGAGATGCTAAAGCAAATGGAAGAAACGAGGAGGTACAAAAGGTGAACAGATAATTTCAAAGGTCAGCACGAGAAGACAAAGTCAAATATTACAATTTAATGTGCAAAGATCTGGAGTCAGAAAACCAAAAAGGAAGAACACGCTCAGCATTTCACAAGGTGGGGGAGCTGAAGAAAAAAATTCAAGCCTTGACTTTCATTATTGAAGGATTCTCTGGGGAAATTATTAAATGATGCAGAAAACATCAAAAGAAGATTGAAGGAATACACAGAGTCACTATACCAAAAGGAAAAGATTGATGTTAAACCATTTCAAGAGGTAGCATATAATCAAGAGCCAATGATATTGAAGGAAGAAATCCAACGTGTATTGAAGGAATTGGCAAAGAACAAGGCTCCAGGAATTGATGGAATAAAAATTGAAATCTTTCAATAAAGTGAGGCAGCACTGGAGACACTCACTCATCTATGGCCGACTGATAGGAAGAGATCCGTATTTGTGCCCATTCCAAAGAAATGTGACCCAATTTAATGCAGAAATCATCAGACAATATCTTTGATATCCCATGCGAGTAAAGTTTTACTAAAAGAAATACAGAAACGGCTACAAGCATACATTGACAGAGACCTTCCAGAGGTTCAAGTCAGATTCCGAAGAGCATGTGGAACGAGGGATATTACTGCTGATGTCTGATGGATCTTGGCTGAAAGCAAAGAATATCAGAAAGATGTTTACCTGTGCTTTATTGACTACATAATGTTTTCGATTGTGTGGATCATGACAAGCTATGGACAACATTGTGAAGTATGAGTATTCCGGAACACTTAACTGTGCTCATGAGGAATCTGTACCTGGACCAAGAGGCAGTTGTTCAAACTGAACATGGGAACACTGCATGTTTTAAAATTAAGAAAGGTGTGTGAAAAGGTTGTATTCTTTCACTATACTTATTCAACCTGTATGCTTAGCAAATAAGCTGAGAAGCTGGGTTCTATGAAGAAAAATGTGGCATCAGGATTGGAGGAAGACTCATTAACAGCCTGCAATGTGCAGACTATACTACCTTACTTGCTGAAAGTGAAGAGGACTTAAAACATTTACTGATGAAGATCAAAGAGCACAGTCTTCAGTATAGATTGCATCTCAATGTAAAAAATCCTCACCACTGGACCAATAAACAACATTCTTATCAACGGAGAAAGATTGAAGTTATCAAGGACTTCATTCTTCTTGGATCAACTATCAACACTTATGGAAGCGGCAGTCAAGAAATCAAATGACGTATTGCATTAGGCAAATCTGCTTCACATGACCTTTTCAAAGTGTTGAAGAGCAAAGATATTAGCTAGAGGAGTAAGGTGTGCCTGACCCAAGCCATGGTATTTTCAATAACCTCATATGCAAAAGCTGGACAGTGAATAAGGATGACCATAGAAGAATTGATGCTTTTGAGTTATGGTGTTGGAGAAGAATATTTAAAGTATCATGGGTTGCCAAAGGAACAAACAGATCTGTTTTGGAAGAAGTGCAACCAGAGCGCTCCTTGGAGGTCAGGATGGCCAAACTTTGTCTCTCACACTTTGGACAAATCATCAGGAGGGACCAATTGTTGGAGCATGATACCATGTTTGGTAAGGTAGAGGGTCAGAGAATAAGATCAAGGCCCCCAGCAAGATGGATTGGCAAAGGGGCAGCATCAATGGGCTCAAGTTTGGCAACAATTGTTACATTGGCCCAGGACTGTGCTGTGTTGCATTCTGTTGTGCATAGTGTTGCTATGAGTCAGTACTGACTTGATGGCACCTAACAACAACAAAGGCCTTTATTGATACTCAGGTGAACCTTTTAAGTGGTCCAGAGATGAAACTTACTATATCACGTTGTAGCCAATTCCAAAGTAAGACAGCTTTGATTATTAGAAAATTACCAATTTTAGTAAATAGAAATAAAAGGTCTCTATTCTTTTTAATCATATACCTTAGTTCTAGTCTGTTGTACTACTGAAAACAAACAAATAGCTCTTTGATTATTTGAAGATAGTTATCACTTCTAGTTTCCTATTCTCAATAATAATTTTTAAATTCAAGAACAGATGTTTGTTTCATTTTGTTTTCTATGTATTCTCCACAAATATATATATATATAAATATCTAGAGAGCAATGGTCTTGCCCTATGTATGTAGGACCAAATCAGTTTCTGAGACATAGCAGACTTTTGGAAAAAACGCTGTTCAAATTGTTCTGTAACTTCTCAGTGACCCAGTCTATCTCCTCCAATATTGCCCTTCATAAAATAATATTAGCAGATACTGCTCTTTCTACTTGAACCACACTCTTGAGTAGAGTCAATAAGGCAGAAAGGGAACAAATTGGTCTATCAAATGTAGGATGGACAACAGGCAAGGATTTGAGGGAAGAGTGAGCCTTATCCTGGACAGAATCAAAGCAAAGTGCTATGCTTTCATAAGTCAGAACATGGACAGTAACCAACAGAAAAGGGTTGAATCCTTGGTAAGAACATAGTAGCGCACTTGTGCAGAATTCATATATATATATTGGCATCTTGATTTGGAGCACAACAAAAAGATTGAATTTTTGTGTCTCCATTGGTGTACTGGACTCAGAGAGCTGAATTCTCTAGTAGGAATAAATTAGTAGAAGTCCATGAATAGAGATGAGAAAGAGGGCCTGAGGTAAAAAAAAAAAATAAAAGAGGAACTGATATTTAGCAAAGCTAAAAACCAACAAAAGATACAATATAGAAAGAAACTAGGAAGAAGTAAAGGCAAACTACTTCTGAATATTTAGACAGTGAAATTCTTATGAATATCAGTGGAGCATTGTCAGATGGAAGAAGAGCTGCATTTTCAAAGTAGAGTTGATCATGATGACACAAATGGAGTAAAGCTTCTGGGACCTTCATTTGCTGATGGGGCATAACTCAAAATGAGGATCAGCAGCTGAAATGTCAGGACACAGAATTAGTAATGTAGGAAAGTATGGAGTGTGAATCTAGGGAAATTGTTGTTAAGTGCCATCTAGTCGGTTCTGACTCATAGCAACCCTGTATTGGGTTTCTGAGGAACGGCTGGTGAGTTTGACCTGCTAACTTTGCAGTTCAAAC
>NW_006408534.1:28071471-28081600 GCF_000296735.1 Chrysochloris asiatica
GATCAATGATTTTTTTATTGCAAATACCTTTTTTTAAACAACATAAAAGGTGACTATAAAACATGAACCTCATCAGACAGGAGTCAAATTGGAAAGAAGAGGTGGTAAAAAAAAAAAAAAAAAAAAGAAGTGGAAAAGTATCTAATGGTCTCTAAAATTCAGGATTCAGGTTGGGTATTTTCAAACTCAAGTTTCAGCTCTTGTGGACTTGTTTTAATTTTCTTAAGCTGTTCCTTGATTTTTCAGAATTCTATCATGTGATCTCCAGCATTATTTCTATCATCAAGGCCAAATTTTGCAACTACTGATCCTTCCTCTTTGTTCCCAACCTTTGCATTCCAATCACTTGTAATGATTAATACATCTTGATTGCATATTTGATCAATTTCAGATTGAAGAAGTTGGTAGAATTCTTCTATTGCATCCTCATTGGCTTTAGTGGTTGGTGTGTAAATTTTAATAATAGGGGTATTAACTGGTCTTCCTGTAAGCGCATGGGTATTATCCTATCACAGACAGTGTTGTACCTCATGAATGATCTGGATATGTTCTTTTTGACAAGGAATGCAATACCTTTCCTCTTCAATTTGTCATTCCGGCATAGTGAACCATGTGGTTGTCAGGTTCAAAATGGCCAATACCAGTCCATTTCAGCTCACTATTGATGTTTATATGTTCCATTTCATTTTTGACAATTGGCAATTTTCCTAGATTCACACTTCGTACATTCCGTGTTCTGATTATTAATGGATGTTTACAGCTGTTTCTCTTCATTTTGAGTTGTGACCCATTAACAAGTCAAGGTACAATGGGCTTTACTCCACGGGCTCTACTTGATTCATGTCAACACGGTCAAATTTGATGAGGCAGCTATTTCCCAGTCACATTTTGCATGCCTTCCAAACTGAGGGGCTCATTTTCTGGCACAAAATCTCACAGTGTTTCTCTGCTATTTAGAGATCATCTGAAGAACAGATTTGATACATTAAACACTAAAGACCAAAGATCAGAGTTGCAGGATGACATAAAGAACATCATACAGGAAGAAAGAAAAAAGTCATTAAGAAGACAAGAAAGAAGGAAAAGATCAAAATGCATATCAGAAGAGACACTGAAACTTGCTCTCCAGCATAGAGACGCTAAAGCAAATGGAAGAAATTAAGAGGTACAAGACCTGAACAGAAATTTTCAAAGGTCAGCTCAAGAAGATAAAGCCAAATGTTACAACAAAATGTGTAAAGATCTGGAGTCAGAAAACCAAAAAGGAAGAACACGCTCAGCATTTCTCAAGGTGGAAGAACTGAAGAAAAAATTCAAGCCTCAACTTTCATTATTGAAGTATTTTCTGGGCAAATTAATGAATGACGCAGAAAGCATCAAAAGAAGATTACACAGACTGTACCAAAAGGAAATGGTTGATGTTCAACCATTTCAAGAGGTAGCATATGATCAAGAGCCAACATGCATCGAAGGAATTGGAAAAGAACAAGACACCAGGAATTGATGGAATACAAATTCAAAACTTTCAAGAAAGTGAGGTGGCACTGGAGGCACTCACTCATCTATGCCAAGGAAGATAACTATCTAGCTGACTGATTGGAAGATATGTGTATTTGTGCCTATTCCAAATAGGGGTGACCCAATGGAATGAGGAAATCATCAGACAATATTTTTGATATCCCATTTAAGTAATGTTTTACTAAACATAATACAGAAATGGCTGAAAGCATACATTGACAGAGAACTTCCAGAGGTTCAAGCCGGATTCAGAAGAGGACATGGAATGAAGGATATCATTACTGCTGTCCGATGGATCTTGGCTGAAAGTAGAGAATACCAGAAAGATATTTACCTGTGCTTTATAAACTACACAGTCTTTTGATTGTGTGGATCATGACAAGCTATGGACAACATTGTGAAGTATGAGTATTCCGGAACACTTATTGTTCTCATGAGGAATCTGTACATTGAACAAGAGGCAGTTGTTTGAAGATAACATGGGAACACTGAATGGTTTAAAATTAAGAAAGGTATGTGACAGGGTTGTACTCTTTCACCATATTTATTAAACCTGTATGCTGAGCAAATAATCCGAGAAGCTGGGTTATATGAAGAAAAATATGGCATCAGGATTGGAGGAAGACTCATTCACAACCTGCGATATGCAGATGATACAACCTTGCTTGCTGAAAGTGAAGAGGACTTATAATACTTACTGATAAAGATCAAAGACCACAGCCTTCAGTATGGATTGCATCTCAATGTAAAGAAAACAAAAATCCTCACCACTGGACCAGTAAACATTATCCATGGAGAAAAGATTGAAGTTGTCAAGGACTTCATTCTTCTTTGATTAACTATCAACATTCAGGGAAAAGACAGTCAAGAAACCAAACGCCATATTGCATTAGGCAAATGTGCGGCACAAGACCTTTTTAGAGTGTTGAAGAGCAGAGATGTCAGCTTGAGGACTAAGGTGCACCTCACCCAAGTCATGGTATTTTCAATAACCCCATATGCATGTAAAAGCTGAACAGTGAATAAGGAAGACTATAGAAGAATTGATGCATTTGTGTTATGGTGTTGGAGGAGAATATTGAAAATGCCAAAAGAACAAACAGTTTTGTGTTTGAAGAAGTGCAGCCAGAGTGCTCCTTGGAGGCCAGCATGGTCAAACTGCATCTCTCATGGTTTGGACAAATTGTCAGGATGGACCAATCACTGGAGAAGGATATCGTGTTTTGTAAGGCAGAAGGTCAGAGAAAAAGAGGAAGACCTCCAGAGAGATGGATTGGCTAAATGGCATCATTGATGAGCTGAAGCGTGGCAACAATTGTGAATTTGGCCCACAACCATGCAGTGTTTTGTTCTGTTGTGCCTAGGGTTACTATTAGTTGGTGCTGACTCGATGGCACCTAGCCACAACAACAACAACAACAAGCTCATCCTTACCATGCATATGAGCAATTGATGGTCTGTTACACATTCTTTCCATGGCCTTGTTTTGGCTGATAAATGTATGCTGAATTGTTGACCAGATGAGAGGAAATTGTTTATTAACTGTTAGTGCCATGCATTCTAGATCAGGATTGTGAACATGTGGATAAACTATGTTTGGTCTGAAAAGGAATCAAATAATGTGAAAGTACTCAAAATATTTACTTGTTTACATCTGTTATTTTGTAGGGAGAAATTTTGAAGCAGATACTAGTCTAATAATTTTACAATTTATGGAAAGCAGGGAACATTACCTGTCAGAATCCAGATTTAAAATGATAATTTAAATATCTTTCATAGTTACCCAAACCTACTCTATATAAAATAGGCCTATGTTTTGTGAAGATCCAGAATGCCAAATTTTTCAATTAAAGATAGTCCTGAGAATGAAAGTTTTTGGATATCTTTGAAGTAGTAACCATATGTCAACACTTCTGTATGGAAAGTGTGTGAAGACAGGGATGGCAACCTCAGTCTACAATATTTCTACATAAAAACGGATGCAGCATAAGACTTCAACATTGAGATTCCGTAACTCACATAACATGTTGTTATTCCATTTACAAGAGATGTATCTCCCTTCAGTTTCTTGGAATCACAAGTCATAGCACATTCTTTTCCTGGGTTGAAGAATCTAGCCTAAATCTTTCTATTTTCACAATGAATTATGGAATTTTTTTCCCACTAGAATATATTCACATTCAACATCTCACCACAGGACAAAGTATGTAGTATGCTGAGGAAGGATTATTGTTCTTACTCCCACAAATGAGAAAGCCTAAAATTCAACATATGTATCTTAGTACTCCTGGATACCTAGAACTATTGAGTACTGTTAGACCATAAAAAAAAAAGGACATTGATGTTTATTGGTCATAGTCTAATTAGAAACATAATTCACTAAAAATATGCTGTATAATGAATATTTTCCATGTTTCTATTTGTGTGAATTGTACAACTAACATGCACATCTGAAAGTTGTGCAATATCATTGATAACATGGTACAAGGATCCAGATGTCTCAACCACCATGATAGTGCTCTTTCCATGATTCCACATAGAGTTTACATTCAGTATACCTTTGATAAATGGTTTGTAGTGTTGTTTTTTTATACCGATGATATAGTAGTTCTGAAAACCAGTTACTACAAAAGGTGTCTTCTCCAATAAAATTATTTTTTAATATTTTTTCTATTAAAAGAAATAACAATCATTGAATGTCAACCACAAACATTAGGTCTGCAGTCTGAAAAGATGAGTGAGATTTCCTACAGTCAAATAAATTTGGGAGAAGACCAAATCAAGGAAGTGAATCGTTTTTTTTTGTGTGTGTGTGTGTGGTTTTTTTAAAGATTAGATCTGCACTGCTATCAAAGTAAAAAGTGGATGCTTTGCCAACTGCTCATATCTAAATATGTGCACATGACTATACATAAGGATTCATGTTGTTATTAAGTGCTATCCTACAGTGCTACACCATAGGTTACGTGTAATATACATAAACTGTCAATTAATTCTCTAAAGACTAATAATATGTAACTATTTCAAAGATTTTGATCAAATATTCTCACAGCATTTATTCCCACAAAGCCTATACTAATTTCACATGTGTTGTGTGTAATTCTTTAGATGGACTGCTAAACACAAGGTTGGCCATTCAAACCCACCAGTTGTTCTTTGGAAATCCTGTGTCAGAACCAACCAGACAGCACTAAACAACAACAATCACCCTAGATTTGGGAGCACCCTGGCTCCATAGGATAAGCACTGGACTGCAAACACAAGGTCAGTAGTTTAAGCCCAAAGATTTACAAGTCTCAGAAACCCTATAAAAGGTTGCTATGTGTTATATGTAATTATTTTGTGCACTAAATAACAACAAACCTAGATGTGGTTCCTTTTACACTCTCTTATGAGTACTTATTCTTCATTCATCCCTAAACAACACTATCTATCCTCATTTATTACATGTGAATTCAGGAAGTTGAGTTTGGAATCTTCCTTTCTCTTTGGAAATGTACAATCTTGACAAGAAATTTCCCCAGTATTACCAAAGACATCAGTGTTCTTCCCAGTCCTTATTCCAGAAATGACCCTCCAGGCTGACTACAAGTCAACAGAAGCAGACTGTGACAGGTTATGGCCCATTGCTTCCTGATCTCTGGAGGCAGCCTAAACTCAGGCAGGGTCTTTTTGGGAAAATAACCCTTCAATGAAAATACAAATATGCATGTCATAAAGCTAAGTAGCTTAAACAAATGTATGTAGATGCTGATAAACTTCTTTTCTCAGCAATGCCTCTCCTCCATTCACTATTAAGATATGCTTCCCTTCTTCTTGAATTTAGTTAAATTGCATGATTATTTTTGGCTGTGCAGATGCAACTTTTCCTTTTTCTGCATATTTCCTCTTTCATGAGAGAGAAGTGCAATGAGATTTGAAATCATAACTTATACTGAATCTCTCACCAACAATGTGACCTTGGGAAAGTAACTCTAAACCTTACTTTCTCATTCACAAATATATAGTCATTATGAAAATATTAAAAATATATATGTGTATGCATAATCACATATATCTACATATTCATAGCCTTATACATATAGATACAGGTACATACCCTTAGTTTTTTTAGGTTTTGTGGCCTGATTGTGTGCCATCTTCTTAATTGTTGTTACATTTGAGCCCAGTGCTTCTGCTATTGTATCAACTCATCTCACTGAGGGTCTTCCTCTTTTATGTTCATTAATATAGACATACATGGAGTCTTGTTATGGCACTGTAAGATAAGCAGTTGACTGCTAGCTGCAAGGTTATCAGTTCAAATCCACCAGAAACTCCTTGGAAACCCTACTCAAATTGGAACCAACTCGATGGCACCTAACAACAAACATACATATATAGTTTTGGTTGTGGTTGTGTGCTGACAAGTGGTTTAAAACTCAAAGCAACCATGTATAGGGTTTCCAAGGCTATAAATTTTTATAGGTGCCTAAAGCCTCATCGTTCCTCAATGGAGCAACTGGTGGATTCGAACTGCTGACCTTGCAGTTAGCAGCCCAATGTGTAACCTACTACATCACCAGAGTTATTTATATACATGCATACATAAATAATGCACATATTTTAAAACAACATAAAAGATTACTGTATACATGGAACTCATCAGATGGAATTCACAGGAATCATATTAACTACATCCATGGGAAGAAGTGATGGAAAAACTCCATGTCATCAGCCAAAACAAGGCCAGGGGCAGACTGTAGAACAGACCATCCACTACTTATATGCAAGTTCTGACTGAAGTTGAAGAAAATTAAAATAAGTCAACAAGAGGCAAAATATGACCTTGAACATACTGCAACTGAATTTAGAGATTTAATGCATCAGTCACTAGTAACCGAAGACCAGAAGATTTGTGGAATGACATCTAGACTATCATACACAAAAGAAGAAAATAAAGAAGGATAAGACCAAAATGGATGTCAGAAGAGTCTCTAAAACTTGTTCTCCAGCATAGAGATGCTAAAGCAAAGGAAGTAAATAAGGTGTTAAGAGAAATGAACAGAAAACTTCAAAGGGCAACTCAAGAAGACACAGTCAAGTATTATAAGAAATGTGCAGACCTGGAGTTAGAATTTAAAAGGGAAGAACACCCTCAGCATTTCTCAAGCTGGTAAAAACTGAAGAAAACATTCAAGACTCAACTTGCAATATTGAAGAATTCAATGGTAAAATCTTGAATGATGCAGAAAACATCAAAAGAAGATGAAGGAATACACAGAATCATTGTACCACAAAGAAATGGTCAAAGTTCAACCATTTCAGGAGATAGCATATGATCAAGAGCCAATGGTACTAAAGGAAAAAGTACAAGGTGCACTGAATACATTGGCAAAAATCAAGGCCCCAGGAATTGATGGAATACAAACTGAAATCTTTTAACTAACTGACACAACACTGAACTCACTCACTCATCTATGCCAAGAAATTTGGAAGACCAATCATTGGAAGAGATCCATATTTGTGTCCATTCCAAAGTGAGATTTCTCAGCTGAATGAGGAAATCATTGCATAGTATCATTGATATTATATACAAGCAAAATTTTTCTAAAGATGATTCAAAAACTGCTGCAACAGTACACATTGACAGGGAACTGCAAGCAGTTCAAAACCAGATATAGATGAGGATGTGGAATGAAAGTTATTATTGCTGACATCCGATGGATCTTGGCTGAAAACAAAGAATACCAGAAACATATTTGCCTATGCTTTAGCGACTGTGCAAAGGTTTTCAACTGTGTGGATCATGACAAGCTATGGATAAGGATAATATTGTGAAAAACGGATATTCCAGAACACTTCATTGTTCTCATGCGGAACCTGTACGTAGACCAAAAGGCAGTTGTTTAAACAGAATAAGGGTATAGTTAATGTTTAAAATTAGAAAAGGTGTGCTCATTGTTGTGTTCTTTCAACATACTTATTCAATCTCTATACTGAGCAAATAGTCTGAGAAGCTGAATTATATGAAAACAAATGGGACATCAAGATCAGACTAAGACTCATCAACAACCTGAAATATGCAGATGATGCAATCTTGCTTGCTGAAAGTAAAGAGGACTTGAAATACTTACTGATGAATCTCAAAGACCACAGCCTTCAGTATGGATTGCACCTTCCCAGACAACCTTCCCTGAGTACAGCTCCCAACCTCCGCCCCCAATGCTATCAAGTATCTAGCTTCTGATTTCTGTCTATTCCGCTCTCTTGAAAAAAAAAAAAAGTGCTATGGAATGATTTAAAAGCTAAGATGCTGCATCAAACTGTCAGTATTTGGATCTTGGCTTCATATTAACTAGTTGTGTGCCCTTGGCCAAGTACTTGAATGTCCCCATCAAATCAGTCATATGGCACATTCATCATCAGATAAGTTGTGAGATGACATCAAGAAAACAATACATGAAAAATGCTAAGAGACATTAATAATACAGGAAATGAAAAACCATCAAAATGGATGTCAGAAGAGACTGAAATATGCACATGCACATAGAGAAGCTAAAGCAACTAGAAGAAATGATGAAGTAAAAGCTGAAGAGAACATTTGAAAACACAGTTTAAGAAGACAAAGCAAGGTATTATAGTGAAATGTGCAAAATTCTGGAGTTACAAAACTATAAGGGAAGAATAGAATTGGCATTTCTTATGCTAAAACAACTGAAAAAAATGTAATCATTGAATTGCACCCTTGAATGACTCTATGTGCAAAATGTTGAATGATGCATGAAACATCAGAAAAAGATGTCACTGTACCAAAAAGGATTGGTTGATGTTCAAACATTTCAGGAAGTATCATTTAATCAAGCATATAATAATCATAATAATAAATTGATGATAGTTAAGAAAGAAGTCCAAGTTGCACTCAAGGTATTTGTGAAAAATAAGTCTTCAAGATTTGATGGAATATCAACTGAAATACATTTGACTCAGGGTTAGCAGAGCTCACTTTTCTATATCTAGAAATTTGGAAGGCGGTTAACCGGCTAATCAAGTAGATGGGATCCATATGTGTGTTCATTCCAAAAAAAGGTGACACAAAAGAATGCAGAAATTGTATAAAATAATTGTTAAATGATATCATGTTGTTGTTAAGTGCCATAGAGTTGGTTCTGACTCATAGCAACCATGTATAGGGTTTCCTATGAGCAGCTGGTGGGTTTGAATCACCAACCTTGTGAATAGAAGTCCAGTGCTTATCCTATAACACCACACTAGGAGTCAAAATAATATCATACACTATTAAAATTTTGCTGAAGTCAATTAAAAGTGGAGCTCTGGTAGTGTGCTGGTTACAAATCGGGCTGCGAACCTCAAGGTCAGCAGTTTGAAACTACCAGCTGTTCTGCCGGAGAAAGAGGAGGCCTTCTGCTCCCATAAAGATTTACAGCCTCGGAAACCCTGTGCAGGGTCGCTATGGGTCAGAACTGACTCCACGGCACATAGCCACCAGCAGCACATTGACAGGATCATGCCATAAATTCTCATTGAATTCAGAATAGGATATGGAATTAGGAATACCATTGCTGAAGTCAGATGGACTTTTTTTTTTTTTTTCCCTCTTTAAAACTATCGTGAATTGAGTGAAGATTTACAAATTGGATCACCAGTTTTGCACTCAACAAATTATATATTTTATTTCATCTCATGGTTTCAATACTCTTCATGTGACAACAGTTATATCACTTCCTCACTGTGACTATTGTTTTCATTTGTTTTCACAGTCATTCTGAACTCTGTGCTTAAGTAAACATTGCCCTTTTGATCTTCAATGGTTAACCGTTCCATCTTGCCTGTGTTTCTATATACCACTTAGTTGAAAATTGGGCCATGAGGGTGAGTTCCATTCCAGACTTGAAGGGTTGCCTGCGACCATAGTCAAAGGTTTCTCTAGTCTCGAACTGACCAGTAAACCTTATTTTTTAAATAACTTTGAGCTTTGTTCTAAAATTTCTCCCAGTCTACCTAGAAAGTTCTAATGTGATCCTTTTTAGAGCAGTGGGTAGCAGTAGCCATGCACCATCTAGTTCTTCTGGTCTCAGAACCATGGAGACCGGCGTTCAGGTGTTGCATTATTTCATAAGACTAACTGATTCCAAATATTTTCAATTTTCATCACTCTTCTTTCCTCTGCACATGGAGAGCCCAACACTTACATGTTAGGTGGCTGCCCATGTATTTTCAATATCCCTACACACCAAATAGGAGGTTGAACATTGTCTTTGGAGACTATATTATGTCAAGTGACCAAGATTTTCCCTGAGACTATAATCCTAAGGACCCAGGTCCAGCATCTCATTTTCTCAGGGTGCTTCGTAATGTCTACGAAGTTTTCATCATTTTGACCCCTGTATGCTCTACCAGCTTCTCCTTGGAAACCCTATACAGGGTCGCTATGGGTCGGAATTGACTCGACAGCACTTAACAACAACATGCTCTACCACAGAGTGTGAAGACATCATATGATAAGCACTGAACTGTGGTTCAAGCCTGCCAGCCACTCAACAGGAGAAAGATGAGGCTTTCTGCACCTACAAAGATTTAAATCCTCAGAAAGCCTTTACAGGGTCACTAT
>NW_006408534.1:28083360-28084114 GCF_000296735.1 Chrysochloris asiatica
GTGGCATAGCTTGTCATAATTTCCAGAATCACAGCAACAGGCAAGTCATGAAAATATGACCAATTGACAGACAAGTAGTGGAACCTCAAGGTGAGTGATTCACTAGGAATTGGAACTGACTAGAGGGTACATAACAATAACAATATATATAATATATACATATGCATGCATATATCTGACAAACATCATACACCCAAGAAAATACATTGTTGTTGTTGTTGGTAAGTGCCTTCCAGTTGATTCTGACTCATAGTGACCCTGCATAGAGTTTCCAAGGAGCAGCTGGTGAGCTTGAACCACCAACCTTACAGTTCAAACGACTTCGCAGTCTGATACATTAGCCCATGGAGCCACACCAGGACTCCAAAAAAATACATTAGTATATTTAAAATTTTTATTATTTTATTCATGAAAAGATAAACAGAATTAATGAAAGAAAATTATTACTTAAGGAAAGAATAACAATAATAAAAACAAATGGCAAACTATAATTGCTCCTTTTTTAATGGATAAAGGTACATTTGAGCACTAAATTCTGTTGTAGAAAAATGATTACCCTCATATTCTAGCTTTTTGCTCTTCCCAGCATGAAATATGCTTCTATTCATGAGCTGACTATTGCTAATTGTAAAATATCACTGATGTGTCACATAGACATGTATGCACATTATAGTTTGAAACTACTGCATGTATATCTATGTCAATAATTTTGATGAGACAGTTAAGAATTTTAAAAATACATGCATTGTTAATA
>NW_006408534.1:28084789-28093116 GCF_000296735.1 Chrysochloris asiatica
CTTTGACACTCTCCTACCCCCATTTTGGGTAGCCAATGTCCAAGTTGCCCATCCCTGTCAACCCTGTGTATCAAGGGGGTGGGAATGATCCTCACTGTAAAGATTTGTTCCGTCTTTTGAGCTACTGAATCCATAGGTGTAGGTCAAGTTCATCTAATTGTGTCAGATTACTCTTGTTTTTCCTCTTCTTTCTTCTTCTAGTTGAAGTTCTGATAACTCAGTCATCCAGGTCAAGTGGGTATTATCTGCAAGTATGGGTGTTCTTATGCATGTGTCTTCTCTTCTTATCAACTGAACACTTCACTCTCCACTCTAGTCCTCTGTGGCTATGTCATTGACTCTGGGCTCAAGAGTCCCCAGGTCTTGCCACACTGCTGGTGAACCAGGTCTTAGGACTTAACTCTCAGCTTCATTGCTGTTTTTTCCCTCACTTCCCCTTATCGGTGACTAACGTTGTCCCCAATCAGAGCATGTATTCCTATTGAGTCTTAGTCTTAGAAGACAACAATTGTGAGGTTGATCCAGCACTGAGCAGTGTTTTGTTCTGTTCTGCACAGGGTCACTATGTGTCGGCACCATCTAGATGGCACCTAACAACAACAACAATTGTTAGGGAACATCCGTCCTATAGGACATAATGTTGAAAAGTGCTAAATAATAGGCTTACGAAATAATTTGGTATGGGCTTCCCAAGGCTATGGCAGTTTTAGTCATCACATTGTTGTTGTTGTTGTTATGTGCCGTGGAGTCGGTTCTGACTCATAGCGACCCTGTACAGGGTTTCTGAGGCTATAAATCTTTGAGGGAGCAGAATGTCTCATCTTTCTCGCATGGAACAGCTGGTAGTTTCAAACTGCCGACCCTGAGGTTTGCAGCCCGATTCGTAACCACTACGGTACTAGAGCTCACATTAGGCTGGTGAATTAAATAAATCTTTGACCAAATATAGCAGACTAATTTTTCAGTGGATAATTTTGTATGGCTGGCTAACGATGTTATAAATTTTGGCAGAAAAATGTTTCCCCACCTCTGCTTCAAATGGGTTTCCTTCAATATGGGTTTCACCTCAATGTAAAGACAACTCAAATCCTCCACACTGGACCAAAAATTACAAAGCAATAAATGGAGAAATGATTGAAGTTGTGAAAGACTTCGTTCTGCATGGATCAACCATCAACACTCATGGAAGCAGAAGTCAAGAAATCAAATGACATACTGCATTAGGCAAATCTGCTGCACAAGACAGCTTTAAAGTGTTAAGACCAAAGCTGTCAGCTTGAGGACTAAGATGTGCCTGACCCAAGCCATGGTATTTTCAATAACCTTATATGCATGTGAATCTTGTATAGTGAGCAAGGAAGATAGTAGAAGAATTGATGCATTTGAGCTATGGTTTTGGGGAGAATACTAAAAGTACCATGGACTGTCAAAGAACAAACCAATCTGTTTTGGAAGAAGTACAGCCAGAATACTCCCTGGAAGCCAGGATGGCCAGACTTGTTCTCCTCATACTTAAGACATACCAGGAGGGACCTGTCGCTGGAATAGGATATCATCTTTGGTAAAGTAAAGGGTCAGAGAAGAAGAAGACCACCAACAAGATGGATTGGTACAGTGGCAGCAGGGATGGGCTCAAACGTAGCAACAATTGTGAGGCTGGCACAGGACTGGGCAGTGTTTTGTTCTGTTGTGCATAGGGTCATTATGAGTTGGTATTGATGGCACCTAACAACAACAGCTTCTGCTCTACAATGTCCATGTGTTGGAAGAAATATTAAGGGAAGGCAACTCATACATAGTAGCAAATGGGTATTCTTTTCTACCTATTACTCACCCTTTAGTAGAGAGAAGAGCTGCTGATAAGCTGGGCAATTTTGTTAAATCAAAGGAAATGGAAGTCAGAAAAGAGAATGTGTTAAAACAACAGTCTACCCTTGGAGCCATCATCAACTGACTGTTTAACCTCTGTACCTGCCCTTTCTCTTTCTGAATCTCTGTTCTTTTTATGTGCAGTCCTTCTCTATCATTGTTGTTGTTGTTGTTAGATGTCAAGTCGGAACCAACTCATAGCAACTCTATGCACAATAGAATGAAACACTGCGTGATCCTGGGTCAACCTCACAGTCGTTGCTATGTTTGAGCCCATTGATGCTGCCACTGTGCCATCCATCTCATTGTGGGTCTTGCTCTTTTTCTCTGACCCTCCACTTTACCAAACATTGTATCTTTCTTCAGTGACTGATCCCTCCTAACATTATGTTCAAAGCATGAAAGATGAAGTCTGGCAATCCTGGCTTCCAAGGAACACTCTGGATGAATTTCTTCCAACACAGATCTATTTGTTCTTTTGGCAGTCCATGATATTTCCAATAGTATCCTCCAACACCATAACTCAAATGCATCAATTCTTCTATGGTCTTCCTTATTCACTGTCCAAGTTTTCCATGCATATGAAATGTAATGCAATTAAAATTAAGATGGTAAATGAGTGGCAAGGGGACAAAAGGGAAGTGTCTGTGTGGCAATGACTTGAAAAAGAAAACACTACTAAATGTTAGATATCCTGGTATGGTGCTGTAGGATAAGCACTGGACTATGAACTACAAATTCAGTAGTTCAAAGCTTCCTGTAGCTCCTTGGAAATCCTATACAGAATCACTATGAGACAGTATGGACTGGTAGGCACTTAATAACAACAATTAAAGGCTAAGGAAACATTGAAGAAAAACTACCATTTTCCAAGGTTGGAAACAGTTACTTCTCCAACCATTTGGAAAAAAAAAAAAAAAAAAAAGACATCTATTTTCATACTCAGATGGTCTGTAAATCTGTCTCTCCTAGGATCAATCATTTTTGGTTAGCTTATGAGCAACATTCACATGTTCAAATAATCCCAAATTCTTAATACCTCAAGAGGGGTGCAAGCACCAACTCTTTGGTGAGAGCTAGTCATCTCCTCTGAGCATCAGTTAATTCAGATAATTTAGATTATCAGTTAATTCAGTGATTTTTGTCAAAACATAAAAGTGGTTTTCTATGTGATGTATTTTTCCAATGCTGGAGGACAAAGAGTTTATTAGTGACCTTTTATAGGAAAATAGGTACTCATTTGCATTAGAAGCGACTTCAGCCCAAGAAAAATTGGAAACAGAATACATCTTCCATAAAAAGAAAGGTCACAATTGGCTGTTCACTAGAGAAATTTAATTTAATACCACAGCATAAATAAGGTGGCAGTGGAATGCTACCAATGTGAGAAAAAAAAAATCATTTTACAATGAAAAATTCAAAAATAAAATGAGCAAATGTCTCTTTGGCAAATTAAGGAGGATTTATCACTTCTCCCTATCAAATAAAATCAAAGCATTTATATCTAATTATACAATTTTCACAACCTAGCACAAAATACTGCTGCTTAAAGCCAAGATAGAGAGATTAAAGGTAACTGGGAACCAAGGTACAATTCTATTTGCAGCACAGCTGAATTATTCTTGTTTATATTTTAAGTTATTAGTTAGGGTCCAGGGTATTACAAAACATTTGCAAAGTTTATTACTTTAATGTTCCTTTTACATAACATTTTAGTCAGATAGGAAAATGTATTCTCCTTAAGAGAATTTTCCTGGAAGTATTTTCTTCCATTGTTTATTTGTTTTTGTTTTATGTCACACATTATAAATATACGGTCAAAAGCATTATGCTGAGATGGATAGTTAGCAAACCAAATCAGAAGGTTCATGAACACCTCTGTAGTCATTAAGCAGATGTAGGTGTTCAGAATTGGAGTCTGTTCAAAGAACATCCCAGAATAATCAGTCTTTGCTGCCCAAATGATGAAATGAACCTTTTATTCAACCCACTCTACATTTGCTCCCAAATAGCTGGTGATAGACAAAGATTGTTGAGTGACTTAGAAACTCAAAGACATTTTCTTCTCAGTTTTTGACTTAAAATGATATTAGCAAAGAAAGTTACTTTGCTCCTTATCTAGAGAAAGTGAACAAAAATAAAAAAAGGTAATGAGAATTTATAAGCACATGCACATTCATAAATACATCCCATGATACAAGAAGTGTGAATTTTTAGTAACCATGATTTATAGCTATATTTTGTCTATGAGTTTATCATAATAGATGGTGAGAGAAAATAGAAAATTAGTGTGCCCATTCATTTAAAAAGAGAAAGGAGAAATAACACTAAATCAAGAAAGTCAGAATGAGCAATCCATTTTAAATAGATCCATTTTAATCGTGCTCATCTAGGTCCTATGGTATGTTCATTATGATAATATATCTTGACATGAGTTAAGTGAAATCTTCAGTGGTTTGATTATTTATACTTAATGAGAGAAAATATGAATTCAGGAGTGAATTTGAAAAACCTTTCTATAACTCTCTGGCCTATGGTTGACTGCCTCTAGTTCCTTCCCTTCATTTTGATAACTCTCCTATAAGAGCTCACACATGAGTTACTTGTCTATATTCTGAAATGACTGGCACAACTTCATTGATAAGGTAGTCACCATTCCTGGACCATTTCACAGTGAACAAATAACAACTCCTTGATAAGAATTAGCCCCTATGAAAGTAAATTTTCTTTACAAATTCAAAGTCAAATGTAAGAACTATAAACAAATTCCATCAACATTCATTACCAGAAATTATTACATAGTTTTATTTGTTAATATATTGCAAATCTGTCTGTTTCATTTTTAAAAGTCCTTAAAGACATTAGTGAGGACTGAGTATTTTTTTTCACTCCCACTATACTTGTGATTTATTGTAAGCCATACAAATTGTTTGAGAATCTAAATGATATAATCTATAAAAGATGAAATACTGACTAAATATTAAGGAATTCTTGGAAAGTTGTTCAATTTATCTATTTGCAAAATTAATCACACCAATAAGGTCAGTTGGTTGGGAAGGGAATCAGGATGAGCTAGAGCAAAGTGTTGACAGGAAATGGGACCTACTGTGGAGTGACTACAAGGAGGAGAAGGGGATCATGTGACCACAGGCTTAAGAGGGAAAGGTTAAAAATAGAAAGGCTCTTATATACAATAGGTGACTTCCATCACTCTACATAATATCTAAGCTATCTGTCTATCTATCTGTCTATCTATTATCTATCTATCTATCTATCTATCTATCTATCTATCTATCTATCTATCTATCTATGTAGCTACCTATCTATCTATCCATCTATCTATCTCATCTACCATCTCTCTATCATGTACCTCTATGTATTTATCTATCTGCAATTATAAAATTCCTAAATTATGTTTTCCTCCCCCAGAGTCAAATTAGACCTAGATGAGATTTGTTCATTCTTCTAGCAGGCCGTGGTATATTTAATATTCTTCACAAATACCTTAGTTTCAATGCATCAATTATTCTATGGTCTTCTTAGTCACTGTCCAACCTTCAAATACTAGCAAGAAGATTGAAAATATGACTTGAATCAGGTACATATTAATATTCAAAGTGATGTCTTTGTTTTTTAAAGAGGTTTTTTGTAGCAGTTGTGTCCAATGCAATACATCATCTGATTTTCTTAATTAGTGCTTCCATGAGCATTGATTATAGATCAAATTAAAATGAGATCCTTGACAATTTCAATATTTTCTACATTTATCATGATGTTATTTATTGGTCCAATTGTGAGGATTTTTTTTCTTTCTTTTTATTGAGGTATAATCCATACTGAAGTCTATGTTCTTTTATCTTTATCAGTAAGTGCTTCAAGTCCTGTTCACTTTGTAGCAGGCAAGGTTGTATGATCTGCATGTCAAAGGTAGTGAGTCTTCTTCCAATCCTGATTTTGCATTCATAAACCTCTGCTTACTGAGTTATTTGCTCAACATATAGATTGCATAAATTGAAAGAATACATACCCAAGACACATCTTTTTTTGATTTTATGCCACAGAGCATTTTCTTGTTTTATTTGAACACCTGTCTCTTGGTCTATGTACAGGTTCTTCATGAGCACAATCATGAGTTTTTGAATTTTCATTCTGTGCATTATTATCCGTGAATTATTATGACCCACATAGTCAAAGGTCTTTGCATTGTCAATGAAACAAGACTAAATATACTTCTGATATTCTCTGCTTTCTGTCAAGCTCTATCTCAATTTAACAATTTATTCCATAAATTCTTGGAATCTTGATTTTTCACCAATGCCTTGGGCTTCTTTGCACCTTGGACTTCTTCCTTTAGTACCATTAGTTCTTGATCATAGGATTCCTCCAGAAATGACTGAATGTCAAACAATTGTTTCTGGTACAATGACTCTATGTATTCCTTCTATTTTCTCTTTGTGATTCCTGCCACTTTTAATATCTTAGCTTTAGACACCTAAAATATTTAAATTTGATAATTAAATTTTATTGCATTTTCTTTTCAGATCTAAAAATGCCTAGGATGCTCTTCCTTTTTGGTTTTCTACTTCCAGGTCTATATACATTTTATTATAATACTTTAGTTTTTGTCTTCTTGAGCTACCTTTTGAAATCTTCTGTTTAAAATTTTGTTTAATCATTTCTTCCGTTATCTTTAGCTACTCTATGTTCAAGATATGGTGCTGGAAAATGAGCCGCTCAGGTTGGAAGGCATTCAAAATGCAACTGGGGAACAGCTGCTTCCTCAAAGTAGAATTGACCGTGAAGGCACAAATGAAGTAAAGCCCACATGACCTTCATTTGCTGATTGGGAACAACTCAAAATGAAGAGAAACAGCTGTAAACATCCATTAATAATCAGAAGATGGAACGTAAGAAGTATGAATCTAGGACACTGAAAACCGCCAAGAAAGAAATGGAACACATATATTATCTTAGGTATTAGTGAGCTGAAATGAACTGGTATTGACCATTTTGAATTTGACAGCTACATGGTTTACTATGCTGGGAATAACAAATTGAAGATGAATGGTGTTGCATTCACTGTCAAAAAGAACATATCAAGACCTGTCATGAGATACAACACTGTCTGTGATAGCATAATATCCATGCACCTACAGGGAAGACCCCACCACTAGTCTTTCAGTTTCTCCTACTGTGGTGGCTTGTAAGTTGCTGTGATTCTGAAAGCTATAACACCAGTATTTTAAATACCAGCAGAGTCACCGATGGTGGACAGGTTTCAGATGAGCTTCCAGAGGAAGTGACTAGGAAGAAGGAGTGACAAACTACTTCCAAATATTTAGTCATTGCAAACCTTATGAATAGTAGAGAAACACTGTCAGATATAGTGTTGGAAAATGAGACCCTCATGTTGGAAGGTATCCAAAATGAGACTGGGGAAGAGTTGTCTCCACAAAGTAGAGTTGACCTTGATAATACAAATGGAGTAAAGCCCATGGGACCTTCATTTTCTGATGGGGCACAACTCAAAATGAAGAGAAACAGCTGCAAATATCCATTGAAAATCTGAACATGGAATGTACAAAGTATGAATCTGGGAAAACTGGAAGTTGTCAAAAATGAAATGGAACACATAAATATTGATCTCTTAGGCATTAGTAAGCTGAAATGGACTGATATTGGCAATTTTGAATCTGACAACCACATGGTTTACTATGCAGGAAATGATTAATTGAAGAGGAATGGTGTTGCATTCATTGTCAAAAAGAACATATCCAGATCAGTCAGGAGCTACAACACTCTCTGTGATAGGATAATACCCATGCACCTACAGGGAAGCCCAGTTAATACCACTATTGTTCAAATTTACACAACAAACACTAAAGCCACTGAGGATGAAACAGAAGAATTTTACCAACTTCTTCAATCTGAAATTGATCAAACACGCACTCAAAATGAATTGATCATTACTGGTGATTGGGATGCAAAGGTTGGGAGCAAAGAGGAAGGATCAGTAGTTGCAAAATATGGCCTTGATGATAGAAATGATGCTGAAGAACACATGATAGAATTCTGCAAAATCAATGATTTGTTTATTTCAAATACCTTCTTTCGACAGCATAAGAGATGACTGTCCACATGGGCCTCACCAGATGGAATTCATATAAATCAAATTGATTACATCTGCAGAAAGAGATGATGGAAAAGTTCCATATCATCAGTGAAAACAAGGCCAGGTGCACTGTGGAACAGATCATCAATTACTCTTATGCAAATTCAAACTGAAGCTGAAGAAAATGAAAACAAGTCCACGAGAGCCAAAACATAACCTTGAATATATTCCACCTGAATTTAGAGAACATCTGAAGAGCAGATTTGATACATTAAACACTAAAGACTGAAAGCCAGAAGAGTTGTGGGATGACATCAAGAGCATTATACAGGAAGAAAGCAAAAGT
>NW_006408534.1:28093681-28101300 GCF_000296735.1 Chrysochloris asiatica
TGTGGAAATCATCAGACATTTACTTAATATCCCATGTGAGTAAAGTTTTACTAAAAGTAATACAGAAATGGCTGTAAGCATACATTGACAGAGAACTTCTAGAGGTTCAAGCCAAATTCAGAAGAGGACATGGAATGAGGGATATCATTGCTGATGTTCAATGGATCTTGGCTGAAAGCAGAGAATACCAGAAAGATGTTTACCTGTGCTTTGTTGACTATTCAAAGGCTTTTAATTGTGTGGGTCATGACAAGGTATGGACAACATTGTGAAGTATGAGTTCACCGAGACAGTTAATTGTGCTCATGAGAAACATGTACATTGACCAAAAGGCAGTTGTTCAAACAGAACAAGGGAACACTGAATGGTTTATAAATTAGGAAAGGTGTATGACAGGGTTGTATTTTTTTCACCATACTTATTCAACTTGTATGCTGAGCAAATAATCCAAGAAGCTTGGTTACATGAAGAAAAACGTGGCATCAGTATTGGAGGAAGATTCCTTAACAACCTGCAATATGCAGATGATACAACCTTGCTTGCAGAACGTGAAGAGGACTTAAAACCTTTACTGATGAAGATCAAAGAGCACAGCCTTCGGTATGGATTACATCTCAATGTAAAGAAAACAAAAATCATCACCACTGGACCAATAAATAACATTCTTATCAAAGGAGAAAAGACTGAAGTTGTCAAAGACTTCATTCTTCTTGGATCACCTATCAACACTCATGGAAGCAGCAGTCAAGAAATCAAACAACATATTGCATTAGGCAAATTAGCAGCACAAGACAATCATATAACCTTTGGTACTGGGAATGATAAATTGAAGAGAACTTCAAAATCTGGCCTGAAGTGCAACACTGTCAGTGTTAGGATAATATTCACACTCCTACAAGGAATACCAGTTAATATGGATGCTATTCAAATTTACACACCAACAATTAATTGAGAAAATGAAGAAATTGAAGATTTTTACTTTTGTTCAGTTGAAAATTGATTGATTAAACATGCCATCAAGATGCATTGGTAGTTATTAGTGATTGGAATTTGAAAGGTGGAAACAGAGAAGATGGTCTGGTAGTTAGAAAATACAACCTTGATGATAGAAGATCACATAATAGAATTTTTTAAGACCAACAACTGATTTATTATAAATACTTCTTTTACAACAACATAAGCGGTTACTATACATATGGACCTTGCCCAATGGAATACACAGGAATCAAATCAACTAAATAGGTGTAGAAAGAGATGATGGAGAACTCTAAACCATCAGTGAGAACAATGCCAGTAGCTGACTGTGGGCCAAACCATCATAAGCAAGTTCAAGATGAACTGAAAGAAAATTAATACAAGTAATTTAGAATTGACTATGATGTTGAGTAGATCCTGCCATTCTCTGGAAAGCAGCAATAGATTTGTTATCCCATTCACATCCTTTGCTATGGATAATGACCCATGTACTCCTCAAGGAGCAAGATCTTGCAACACAAGTCATTGGAATCGCCCTAAAAGTAGTAGGATAGCTGGCACTGTTAGACTAGAAAAACTCAGACAAATCATTTGTCCCAGCCAAAGACATTTTAAAGAGTTCTCAAAAGAATACCATAAAATGAAATCAAATCCAGTTACATATGAATATTTATACTCAATGAAATATGGTAGAAATTAATATAGTGATCTGTCTGAACACCTGTCTTTTCCCAAAAGTCCTTGGACTATCAATCTTCAGTTGACAAATAAAAGACTTCTTTTTCTCCTAAACAGAACTATTTAGGAGAAAATATCTTGTTCAAAAAAATTGTATGCCTATGGAAAAAGAATTTACTTTAGGCAAACCTCCCTCAAAGACCATAACGTTTGTTTTCTGACAACCATCTTAGGAAAACATTGAACAAAAGAAAGACAGTTATGAAAAACTTATGAGATGATGTCCTTAGCACTTTAATTTTTAAAAATAATTCTAATATATTGAATATTCAAATACTTACATTTCCTCAGATGATTCCAATTATAAGGATTTTGGAAAGGTACTCTCTATATATGTCATTTTCTAAGATCCAATAATAAAAAAATAAAGAATAACTTCATGATTTGAACATGATTTAAAGATCTCCTAATGCTATTTAAGAAACTGTTTCATGTTTACGTGCCACATACAGAGATCAGGCAATGTTGTTAAAATAAAAAGGTAGAAATTGTGGAAACTGAAGAAACCCTTCAGAATCACTCTAATTACCTCAAAGAACAGTGTCAAATACTGTATTATATGAGTTACCTCATGTATTAACTACTCAATTTTTTATAGGAAACCTGTACTATGCACAGAAGATTTAAAATAGTGGGTTCACAAAGAAAACCTTTGTTCTCTAAGAATACATCAATCCACAGAGGACTTAAATTATCAGACAGGCAAAAGATAATCCTGGCTGTGTGGAGACTGAGACATACTCTATTTTGATGACCCTATTTAAAATTAGGAGTCCAGGTGTGGCACTGCGAGTTAATGCACCAGACTGCAAAGCTGTTTGAACTGCAAGATCGGCAGTTCAAGCTCACCAGCTGCTCCTCGGACACCCTATATAGGGTTGCTATGCATCGGAACCAACACGATGGCAATTAACAACATTTAAAATTAAGAGTATATTTTATATGAAAATTTACTGGATTAAGAAGAAATGCTGATTTAACAAGTTTTCAAAAATTGAAAAACATTCACAAATTTCAAAAATATCCTAATCTTGGTGTGGTGCTGTGGGCTAATGCGTCAGACTGCAAAGTCATTTGAACTGCAATGTCAGTGGTTCAAGCTCACCAGCTGCTCCTTGGAAACCCTATACAGGGCCGCTGTGGGTCGGAATTGACTCAATGGCACTTAACAACAACAAAAATATAGATAATGGAGTGCTGGTGTGACACAGTAGGATTAAACACTGGACTGCTAACCACATTAGTGGTTCTATTAGTCCATTGGACTGTTTCCATAAGCTTTGGTTGTTGTTTTTTTTTTTTTCACTCTCCATTCTTCTAGGCAAGGAGAGGCCAAGAGTGACAACTTCGATGGCTGCTCATGAGCTTTTGAGGCAGTTCTACTCACCAAAATAGGATGTAGAACATTGTCTTTGTGAACTCTATTATGCTACTTGACTTTGGTGTCCCTTGTGACAATTGACCTGAGTCTCCGGGAACAGTAATTCATTTTCTCAAGGTGTTTGGTTATATCTAAGACGTTTTCATAACTTTTCCTCCTTTATGTTCTACCACATTCATGAATACTGTTGTTACAAAGGTAAATCCATATGTACAAATATCCTCTATCAAATCTGTAAATATATTTGCACGAATCACCCACTTCGCTTTCCTTCCCACACCTATTCAACTGCATGTTAAGTATACACTTGACAGAAGAGAATTTCCATTTTGAGTAGGCATAAAGTGAACAGATTATTTTACTTAAAATTTTACACACCTGGTGATTACAAGGATTCTTCACAGACTAGTTTCTGGCTTTGCCATGTCCAATTTTGCTTGTTCTATACCACCTACATATCCCCAGTTCTGACAGTCTACACATCAGTCTACACCACTGTGCCATGACACTAAGCAATCAGCATCGTTGGTAGGAGAAGTGTTCTAGAAACCAATTGTGATACTGATGTTACTAGAGATATACTGTCCATATAAACATGTCTCACTAAACTCAAATTAAACAAATCTTCAACTTTACTTTTTCTTAACCAATACCTACTTATTCCAACAGCCCATCCAACATCATCCAAGAAAGCAAAGCCATCTGAGTGGAAAGGGATGGTAGCTTACCTATGTTGTTGTTGTTGATAGGTGCCATCAAGTCAGTACTGACCCATAGCGACCTTATGTATAGCGGAATGAAACACTGCCCAGTCCTAGGCCAACCTCACAATTGTTGCCATGCTTGAGACCATGGATACTGCCACTTTGCCAATCCATTTCATTGGGGGTCTTCCTCTTTCTCTGACCCTCCACCTTACCAATCATGGTATCCATCTCCAGCAACTGGTCCCTCCTGACAATATGTCTGAAGTATGAGAGATGAAGTTTGGCCATCCTGTCTTTCAAGGAACACTCTGGCTGCAGTTCTTCCAACACAGATCTGTTGGTTCTTTGGGAAGCCCATGGTACTTTCAATATTCTCCTCCAACACTATAACTCAAAAGTATCAATTCTTCTACAGTCTTCCGTATTCACTGTCAATCTTACTTATAGCAATTTAAAATATCTGTATTTGCATAGGACACAGAAGCATAATTGTATGAACACATTTCTAGGACCCCATCTACAACCTGGAAAGCAACCCCTGCAAGTAAGGGGTCTTGAATTAAATGCTATTAACATCAATGTCATCAGCCTGTTGTCTGGCAAGTTAGATGAGGACAGTAATTCTTGGATGGAATCAGTGAAAAAGAGTTCCATAAGGAATTAATCTTGAGTTGGGTTTCAAGGATTGTTGTTACTGGTAAATGCCATCAAGTCATTTATGACTCATAACAACACTGCACCATATATAACTCATAACAACACTGCATCGTAGAGTCTAGTGTGATCCTGTTGTGGCACTGTAGGATAAGCCCCAAATAGCTAATTGCAAGATCAGCAGTTCAAACCCGCAGGTGCTCCTCATAAACCCAACAAAGGTTTTCTATAAGTTGGAACCAACTCAGGGGTACTTAATAACAACAGAAAATGGCCACAAGAAGACACCAGTCAGGGATATCTTGTCTGAAAGTTGCATATACATTGTAGATATTTGGGCTACCGTTATATCATTCTTTGAAAGTCATCTTCTCTTGGTTTCACCCTATTCCAAATACACAATTATTTTCTGTGTATCACTCCTGAGTTTGAGCTCCCTGAGTGACAAGGCACAGTTAAACTGGGAATTCTCCTGTCCTTGATGCCTCCATTTATGTGATTAGTGCATGCCAATGTGTTAGGGGCATCTTGTCATCCAGACATCCAGGTAACCTTACCTCCCTGGGTCTTGCTCTTTGGATAAGTACTGAGAAGCCCTTCAGATAATTCTTATTAAGAGCAAATCTTTATATTACTTGTCAGACATTGTACATTCTATCATTTTACTGGATATTGTCCTCTTTGAAAGATAATGTTTTCTTTTTACATAAAAATCAAGAACAAAGCAAACCAATAGTTGTCATTGAGTCATTTCTGACTGATGATCACTTTATGGGTTTCAGAGTAGAACTGTTCCATAGGATTTCCAAGGCTGTGATCTCTCAGAAGCAGATCACTAGATGTGTCTTCTGAGACATTTTTGTGTGGGTTTGACTGCCAATCTCTGACTGCCAACCAAGTTGAGTGTTTAACTATTTGCTCCACCCAAAGATTCCTTAATATAGAAAGAGGTAAAGTATCCCTTTACATAACCTAGGAATTAGGCCAAACCATAGAACATGATATGGATTCAAACACCAATAAAAATAATCCATTAAAGTATTCCACTCAGGATGTGGGACCTGTGTAAGTTTCACTACTTGAAATTAGGGACTGAGTTGGCTTACTCACTCCTGACAAAACTGACCAATCTCTGATAAGGCTGTAACTTTATATAAGCTGTCTAGTGGCCAAGAAGTGAACCAAACCTCCTGCACAGTGACTCAGTCCAAGACACCTCCTTGTGTCTTTGTGCAAGATAATTGAAGTGGCATTAAAAGACCCAGGTCTAAGAAGACAGCCCAGGGACTCATAGAAGCAAACATAAAATTTCTAGATAGTGAGGAGTAAACATTGAAAAAGAGAGAGAACTAAAAAACAAAAAATGCCACCCAAAATTACCTCATGAATCAAAATCTGAAACAAAGAAAGACATTTAAATATAGGAAAGATAGCTAACAACATCAAAAATGGGAATATTAATTTACTCCAGAGGTATAATATTTTATGATAACCTGATGTCCTGGTGTGGCTCTGTGGGTTACTGCGTCAGTCTTCAACAAAGCCATTTGAACTGCAAATTTGGTGGTTCAAGCTTACCAGCTGCTCCTCAGAAACCCTATACAGGGTCACTTTGGGTTGGAACTGACTCGATGGCACTTAACAACAACAACAACAACAATGTTATAAATAAGGTATGAGTTTAAATGTTTCTTTAAATGGAACAAGAAGTGTGAAAGAAGAACAGGGAAAAATTAAGCAAGGATATGCTAATAAATAGCCTATTAGAAAGTTTGAAAATAAAAAAATATATATGTGAAAGCCAATTCAGTAACTGGAATAAACTATAGGCTGCTAAGAAAGAGAAAATTAGTATATTGGAGAATATTGGTAAAGACCCCATGCAGATTAGAGCAAAGACAGAATGAGAAAACAATATTAAGGTGTAGAATAGTCTTTAGTTCTACTTATGAACATTTGCTTTGTTTTTTCCTTCTCTCCTTGTATGACAACCCTTAGTGCACTTCTTTAATCTTACCACTCCCATAGTTCATCCCTTGTCCCTTCTAAACTTTTCTCGTATCCTTAAAGTACTGAAGAGCTGAAATTTAGAGAAAAAAATCTTGACTTTTCACACATGCTCCATCAACTAGGAGAGTGCAGCGGCTCTGTAGGATAAGCTCTGAATTGTAAACTACAAGGTCTGGTTTCCCATGGGAGAAAGATGAAGCTTTCTGCTCCTGAAAAGATTTACAGTCTTGGCATTCCTATATAGGGTTGTTATGAGTTGGAACAGACTCAATGACAATTAGCAACCATCAACTAGCAGGTTCTAAAAGAGAGCTGTGAGTCAGTGTGGATGTCCAAGAGATAAAACCCTATCGCCCCTTTTAAGAGATTGATCATAGAGGAGAGTACTGATGTTCTTATAGATGGAAATAGGAGGATTAGGGGACATTGTGTCCAGTGTCCAGAATGAACATCTTCTCATTTGGTATTTAAAAGTAAGACAGATAAAAGCAATGCCAAACCACAGGAGGTAGGAGGTGAAGCAGAGGTTGAAGAGGCAAGTTTTTCCTATTTTTCTAACATGTTTCCACTTTACTGTGCCTAGTCCTTTTCTTTAATGTGCCTTTATAAAATCCCTATTCTCCTATTGCTAATCTAATTACTTCTACTTCTTGAAGATATAATCAGACATTCTCTGACAGAGGAGACTGAAAAGAGTGAAGGGCCGTGAATGCTTTCTCACTCAACAAAACATAAGCAGTTCCCCAAATCCTCTCTCCCTTTCTTGGTCCAGATGATAATGACCCACATTAACATTGTCAGTTCAGGGATTTACAACTGGTCACACTGCAGTAGACCTGTTGTCATTACACTTTAGGAGGCAGCCATTTGAATAAAAAAGGCCATGGATTGCTGAGTTCTGTTCTCAGCTGAGACACTTAGCTAAACCTTGAGAAAATCACTCATTCTGAAACTAATTTTCTTGCTTTGTAAAATGAGCAGGTGGACTAAATAAATCATTGCTACATGTCTTAGGCTGGGCTCTCTAGAGAAACAAAACCAGTGAAGCTTACATATAGAGGATGGATGGATGGATGGATGGATGGATGGATGGATAGATAGATAGATAGATAGATAGATAGATAGATAGATAGATAAAAAGAAAGAAAGAAAGA
>NW_006408534.1:28101403-28110452 GCF_000296735.1 Chrysochloris asiatica
AAGATTTACAGCCTCGGAAACCCTGTACAGGGTCACTATGGGTCGGAACCAACTCAACAGCACTTAACAACAACAACAACATAGATATAAGATATAGATATAGATAGATAGATAGATATGGTGGTGGTTATGTGCTGTGGAGTCGGTTCCGACCCATAGCGACCCTGTACAAAGTTTCCAAGGCTGTAAATCTTTACAGGAGCAGAAAGCCTCATCTTTCTCCCACAGAACAGCTAGTAGTTTCAAACTGCTGACCTTAAGGTTCAATCCCTAACCACTACACTATTATTGGACCATAGTTCATCAGTTCTGCAGCTATGTGTGTCAGAAGCTCCAGCCTGACTCCTAACCCATGGACTTGGAACTGACCAACTCTACAACTGTGCCCAAACCTTATAAACCTTGTCTCTCTCTATCTATATACACACACACACAAAGAGAGAGAGAGAGAGAGAGAGAGAGACAAAGAGAGAGAGAGAGAAGACTTATCTATCTTTTTTTTTTTTGAGGGAGAGAGAGAGAGGATTTACACAGTTGTAGAGATGGTTAGTCCCAAGTCCATGGGTTAGGTTTCAGGCTGGAGCTTCTGACACACATAGTTGCAGAACTGATGAACCACAGTCCAATAATCAGACAGCAGGCAGGCAGATTCAGTAGGTAAGGCCAGCTGCTGATGACTGCCAAAATTGGCATGCAATAGAGCAGGTTACTGGCTCAAGTCCAAAGAATTGGAGGTTGTAAGATGAGCCATATGCACAATCCAGATACAGCAGAGCACAAGCAACCTTTCCTGAGTGAATAAGGTATTGGAAACAGGCCACACATCCAAGGAAATTTCCTTTTAATTGATTGACTGCTCATAGCAGACCTCATTCTAGAATTGATTACATGTATTAGGTTCCATCATGGGGATAATTACATCTCAACTGACAAACCACTAGGAATCCTGGCCCAGTCAAGTAGACACAAAACCTCAATATTATACTACCCATTTCCCATTACCTTTTCCACCAAGTCTAACATTATAAAGCAGTGTTCCTTATCTATCAGTGTTATAGCACTCAATTAATCTCAGTATGCTTATCTGAAGTGTCTATAGTACTTTAATCCTAAGACTTGGATGAGTTATCAAATCAGGTAAATAAAAAGTTCCTGCCCGGAACATATCAAATATTCAGTGGTAAGTTTTACTATTTACATTTTTTTTTTTTTGTCACTGGGTGGCAAAAATGGTTAAGCTCTTGATTACTAACTGAAAGGTTGGCTGTTTGAATCCATCTACAAGCATCTCAGAAGAAAGGCCTGGGCATCTGCTTAAGAAAGGTCACAGCCTAGAAAAAACTATGGAATACAGTTCTACTGTGGGCAAGGGGATGAGGGTGAGTACCAGGGGTTGGAATCAAGTCAGTGGCTACTAGATTTTGTTGTTGGTGACAATAAGAAAGATAATTATTATTTTTAAAAAAGATTTAGAACTGTGGCATGCTGAGTAAAGAACTCTCCTTAGGTGGACAGCCTCAATGACCATTTGTCAATTCTTCCTTCAAGGCCCGTGCTGATTCGGAAACCTGTGCTGGAATGAACATCCTCACACCAGGGTTCAGGCAGGGAAAGTAACAACCTCAGCAACAGCCCTCAAGTAGTAACAGGCATGAATGGAATGCCACTAGTGAGAGACACTCTAGAATGATCAAGTCATCCAGTGTCTCCAATATGTGCCACTGTGGAACTTCAGCTAGGTGTAACAGCAGAGTTAGCCTTGTCTTAGAACTCATTTGCATCACTTAACTCTGAAGAACAAAACAATGAAAAGAAATTTCTGGAAGGAATTGTAAAAGATACAGAGGTTTGTGAATCATCAGGGTAGTGGATATTTTCTGTTTATTCACCAATGAAAGATAAACCTAATATTTCAGGTGTTTAAGGAGCTCTGGTAGCATAGTGGTTACGAATCGGTCTGCTATCCTCAGGGTACATTTCAATTTTAATGTACTAATTTCATTTTTAAATGACAAATGTACTAAAAATAATATATCCAGCAAAATTGTCATTTAAAAATAAAATTAGTACATTTCTACACAAAAATTAAGAGAATTTGTAACTACCAGATCAGCCATATAAGAAATATTAAAGATACTACTTGACAAAGAAAACTAACTAGACCAGCCAACCACTCAAAGTACTGGTACTTAAAAACTACTCGAATACATACAACAATAAAATAAAACTTAGAGTGTGATTACAGGGAATCTGGCATACAAAGTTATAATTGATAGTAACATCAAAACAAGAAAGGGAATGATTGGTATAGAAACAGAATTTTCACATGGCAAGGACATTAAGGTGATTTCAATTATAATGTTTTAAAAGTAAGATGTTAAATCTGTAAACCTAATTACAGCCACAAAGTATATAACTCTACTCACCAAACTAGAGAAGGGAAATCAATATCACTAAAATAAAAGGGGGAAAATCTGTTTTTAAAAAAATTATTAAGTGCCATTGAGTCGATTCCAACCCATTGCGACCCTGTATAGGTTTTCCAAGGAGCAGCTGGTGAGTTTGAACTACTGACCTTGCATTCAAATGACTTTGGAGTCTGACTCATTAGCCCACAGCACCATACCAGGACTCCTTAAAAAAACAAACAAAAAACTTAGCACTAATGATAAAAAGGAACAAAGAAGCCATCAGCCTCATCAAGCCAAAATATTTATGACAAAATGACTGAAGTAAATTCTTGTCTATGGTAGCGTAGTGGTTACGAATCGGGCTGTGAGCCTCAAGGTCAGCAGTTCGAAACTACCAGCTGTTTCGTGGGAGAAAGATGAGGCTTTCTGCTCCCGTAAAGATTTACAGCCTCAGAAACCCTGTACAGGGTCACTATGAGTCGGAACCGACTCCACGGCACATAACAACAACAACAACATAAATAGATTAAATGATCCAGTCATGAGACACAGTGACAAAATAAGTTTTAAATATGACCCATCCATATATTGTCTATGCCGACACACAGGCATCATAGGTTGAAAGTCAAAGGATGGGGCTTTTTATTACTAGCAGATAGTAATAAAAAGGGAGCAGGAGGAGTAATATTATAGAATAAAATGTCAATTAACCAAGGAGCCTGAAACCCAAAAATATAAAGAAAACGCTTAGACTTAAAGGAGTAAGTGCATCTCTAAGAATGGTTTTATTCTAATACACTATATTTTGATGGATAGAACAACTAGACAGGAAGTGATTGAAGAAACAGATGATCTGAATAACATCAACACACATGACCCACCACTCAGTAGCAGCAAATAGACTATTTTATAGCAGAATAATTTTTAAATAAAATTTCAAATATTGAAACCATACAAAAGATCTTCTCTGATCATAATAGAATGAAGCAAAAATATCAACAACGAAAATATTAAGGAGAGAGAAATACACTCATGGAAACAAAATGACCCTACCAGTGGGTCATGGATGTAATAAAAAGTTAGAGTTAAAAAGCTACTTAGAACCATGAAAGTGATAACACAACTACCAAAACCTTACAGAGCTGTGAGACATTGCTCCGTGAAATTCAAACATAGAGTCATACTAAGACATTAATTCCATTTTTACTGTGTTGACATTTGTACTCATGGTACAAAAACATGGAGTAAAACTTCTAGGATCTTAGCCCAAATCAAATATATCTTAAATCAAAATTTAAAATAAATATCCATATTTTTTTCTTTAATTTTCAGTTTCACTTAAGAAATGTAGTTGATAAAAAGGTAATTGTTTTTAATAGTTTTAACCCTAGAATACACATGTCTTTAGAATCCTATGTGACAAAATGAGACAGAGAGTTCCTGCACATCCAAATATAGTTTAATTGCAGATGTGTGACTGACTGAGTTATGAGTAGACCTAGCAACTTTTTTCAGATCCTTTTGTTTAAAAGAATGACTGACAAACAAAGGCTATTTAAATGTAATAATTTTGAAGACATTTTCTCAAAGGAATATTGTCACTTTAAAAAACAGCTGACAAGAAAAGAAATCGGGACCCCACCCAGAGAAGCAGCAAGGCCTGAGATGGAGAAAGAGAGGATGACATGAAGAGATGGAGTGGCTGAGGACTTGAGATCCCAGGAGGGAAGGGAACTGTGTGCTGAGGACCATGGGGAGAGAGGGGAGGCCTGTGGGGTATAACTTTTGGTTGGGTGATGATGCATGGACAGGAAGGTAACTATGGCAATGAAACGATGTATGATAGAATGAGTGTAAAGCTAATGTTCCCTCATGTAAACTATCACACAATAAAAGGGAAAAAAAAAAAAAAAAAAAAAACAGCTGACAGTATTTTTTGCCATGAGAAAATGCAAACTTTTATGCAGAAATTAGGATTATGGCTAACCATGAATTTGGCAGCCTTTCATCAGATGAGAGTTGGTAATATTGACAAATGTGAATCTTTTGATATTGTTTGTTGACAATTTTAGAAGTTCTGCATTACTAGATGAAGAAATATTTTCCAAAACATATTGCAAAGGTATGCATAGCTGAAAATTCATACTCTGTAAGAAACACCAGTTTATTTTAATGCAATAGTACAAAAAGTTTATTAATGTGGTTTAAGTCTTCATTTTAGCTAACCTTAAGAAACTCTACCATCTGCCAGGTTTTGGTCTAGTATCAAAGAATTGTATTCACATTTATCTGCAATGGTATTAAAATCTTCCTTTTCTCTTTATCCCAAAAATATCTTCTGAAGTCTTAAAACCAAACTGGTTAGCGTAACTAGAATGTCTGCCTGAGCATTTTGCTCTTTTAAGAACTGTTTGGGATCAATTTGACAACAGGAATTCAAAAGATTGTGTAGAAACCTGTGGGGCAATTAGCCAATGGGAGAGGGACAATTCAGAAAAGGAAGGTGAGAATGGTTGTATACCTCAAAGAATGTAATCAATGTTATTAAATGTAAAATGTAGAAAGATGGTGTTATGTTGTACTGTATACTTTTTCAGCAAAATAAAATTGTAAGTTTTCTTTTTGATACAAAAAAAGAAAAAAGATTTGAAACAGAGGCTTCTCCATCCATTCTTAAAGAGACATTCTAGAATATGGCTGTTTAAAATGTCTTCTAAAATTAAATACAAAAGACCCTCAGTACAAAAGAGAAACTCGAAGAAGTGTCAGCCTTGTAAGGGGGTAAACATAGATGGGGAAATTGGTTTTACCTGGATCAGATTAAAAAAGCATGCTTCAGGCGTCAAAGGATCCCTAAACTGATATTCTCAAAGAAGTCCTAAACCAGAGTGAGGAGGCGAGAGACTGTGTACAAACAGTGCCTAATTGAGTCAAGTTTTAGGTTTCTCAGAGAGAATGCTTTTATATGGTGCCTGTCTGCATATCTATTTATTGGCTGATTGATTTATCTATTTATTTACCTATTTATCCATTTATCAATAATTGTATTACTATATATATTCCAATGTAGTAATTGTTGAGTTGGGTCTAACTCTTAGTGACCCTGTGTGCAAAAGAAGGAACGACTTCCCAATCCTGTCCCATCCTCACATATGTCATTAAGTTTGAGTTCATTGTTATAACTACTGTGTTAATTCTTCTGTT
Organism: Chrysochloris asiatica; assembly: GCF_000296735.1. Classification (NCBI taxonomy): domain Eukaryota; kingdom Metazoa; phylum Chordata; class Mammalia; order Afrosoricida; family Chrysochloridae; genus Chrysochloris; species Chrysochloris asiatica. The sequence goes on from NW_006408534.1 coordinate 28,107,019, forward strand.
TACCAAACATGATGTCTGTCTTAGTTATCTAGTGCTACTATAACAAAAATACCACAGAAGATGCCTTAAAAAATCAGAAATATATTATCTCATGGTTTAGGCTAGATACCCAAATTCAAAGCACTGGCTCTAGTGGAAGGCTTTCTCTCTTTGTAGACTTTGGAGAAAGTTCCTTTCAGTATCTGTAGGTCCAACATTCTTTGAAGATTCCTGTATATACTGGTATCAATCTTTTTCTTGATCTAGGAAAATAACAGTGCAAGAACTCCAGATCCAACGGATGTACCCCATACCTGATTCTTCTTCCTTAATGCTAGTAGGTCCTTCTCAGCTCTGCTGCCAGTTTAATCTCTTTTACATCTCAAAAGAGATTGATTCAAGATAAAACCTAGTCCTGTAGAGTGCATCAGGATTCATTGTTGTTGTTGTTAAGTGCCTTAGCGTCAGTTCTGATTCATAGCGACCTCATATAGGGTTTCTGAAGAGCAGCTGGTGATTTTGAAGTGGTGTCTTTGCAGTTCAAACTGAACTTGAAATCTAGTGCATTATCCCACAGTGCCACAGCAGGACTCAAGATTCATTAAGACCATAAAAATGAGGATGTATAATTTATCATCAGATAATTACCTACCACTCATCTGTCAGATATTCATTCTGTGGTAGGTAGCCTGTGTGTTGCTGTAATCTTTGAAGTTATACCACCAGTATGTTAAATACCAGCAGGTTCATCCATAGTGAATAGGTCTTAATGGAGCTTCCAGACTAAGAGGAAAGAAAGGCAGACCACTTCTGACTGCATAGCCACACTGACTAACAGGATAACAGCAGCAGAACACTGTCTGAAATCTACTCCTGAAAATGAGGCTCTCAGCCTGGGTAGCCTTCAAAATATGAGTGTGGAAAAGCTGCCACTTCACAGCCTAGTTAACCTTATTGATGTGGATGGAAAATAGTTTAGGGACATCATTTACTGATGGGCCGCAACAGATACAACATCCATTAATGATAGGAATGTGGAATGTATGAAGTATGAATCTAGGAAAATTGAGATCATCACAAATGAAAAGGAACACATAAAGATCCATATCCTATGCATTAATGAGCTGAAATGGACTAGTATTGGCCATCTTGAATCTGACAATCATGGTTTACTATATTGAGAATGACAAATTCAAGAGGAATGACATCTCATTTATCATCAAAAAAAGTATTTCAAGCTATAGCTTGAAGTACATTATTGCCTATGACAGGATGATATACATACGCCTACAAGGAAAAACAGCTAATATCACTATTATTCAAATTTACGTGTCAATCACTAAAGCCAAAAATGAAGAAATTGAAGAGTTATAGTAATGTCTACAGTTTTATATTGGTCAAACATTCAATCAAGATGCATTGATAATTATTGGTGATTGTAATGAAAACTTTGGAAACAAAGAAGAAGGATAAGTAATTACAGATTATACCTAGATAATAGAAACCATGCTGGAGATTGCATGATTGAGTTTTGCAAGACCAAAAACATATTCATTTCATATAACTTTTTAAATACCATAAAAGGTGACAATACACATGGAAATCACCAGATAGAAGGCACAGAAGTTAAATTGACTACATCTGTGGAAGGGAAAAGCTCAATATCATCAGCCAAAATAAGGCCAGGAGCCAATGGTGAAACAGACAATCAGTTGCTCATATGCAGGTTCAGGTTGAAGTTGAAGAAAATGAAAACAAAACCATGGGAGCCAAAATATGACCTTGAATATATTCCACATGAATGAGAGCAACTTGAGAACAGATTTGATGCACTAGACACGATTAAATGAAAGCAGAGTTGCAGGATGCCATCAAAAACATCATTATGAAGAAAGAGAAAGGTATTTAAAAAGAAAGAAAAGTCAAAATGGATGTCAGGCTCTCGGCAGAGGCATGGAAAATCCAGAGAAAGTGCTTCCCCAGAGCAGCTCCAGTTTTGGATCTAATATAAGGTGGGGACTTCAGTTTCCTGCACCCACCGGTGGAGAAATCTGACTACGGATGGAATGCACAGAAATTTCTGAATAGATCGGGATGCTCTCTGCAGGCCCCATGGCCTGGCCTGAGATCAGAGAGTGGGGCCACAGCCAGGTTGATACAATGCTAAAAAACATGGGGTGGCATCTGGAAAAAGAGGTGTGATGGATTTAATACTTTTCTTTCCTCCTCTTCCCTGTAGCACCCTCACTGCTCAGCCCAGATACCTTAAGACTGGTGGGAGCAAACCCCCAAAAGGGTCCAGAATTGTGACAACAGTTTTGTCATGGCACAGGGTGTGGTCACTGAGAACCCATTGGTCCCACAGGCTGATCCTTTGGCTGCTTCTTATGATGCCTGACTCTGAAACTCAGCCCTAAAGTTGACTTGGGCAGGACCCTTTATTCCTGCCTTACCTAGCAAGAAACACCAGGTCTGGCCATACAGCCAAACCGTATGTGCACCTTGTAAAACCCCAACATAAAAGGCAAGAACCAACATCAACTACTATATACAAGGACACAGCTATTTTGAGAATTACACTGTGCATATGCAGATACCTAACTGACCTTCAGAGATTAAAAATAGTGGACAATCTTTTTTTCCATTCATTTCTCAATATCTATCTGTGCACCTCCATAGAGGAGGGCCCTGAGCGAGTGGAAACCCCTAACCACCACTGGAGGTTTCCACTATGCTCACACACTGACCTGTGCAGCAGAGGCTACTGGACAGTCGGCTACAGTTTTATTTTTGTTTTTCAGTGGTGGTTTTTGTCTCTGCTTTTATATTGTTTCTGTTTTTGGTTCTTTGGTCTCACTTTATTCTTGGGGTTGGGAGCTTTCTCTCCCTACATTACCAAGAAGAGATGGCAATTGTGGCCATATAGCCAAGCTACAAGCATACCCATAATATCCCACCATCTGTAAAGGAGCCAATACCAGCTGCTAGGTATTACACATGAAAATGTCAGCCTATCTCCAGATCACATCCACCAGGAGACACTCAGTAAGCTTAACAACACAGCAACATACATTCATTTAATCAATGAAAATGCACCTAACTACTGAAAATGTCCAAGAAAAAAAAACAACAAAAGATCTCAGTACATGTCCAAAACCAGAAAAAAATAACTGAGACAATTGAGCTAGAGGCAGACATAGACTTCCCATTAGAAGAAGAGCAGGCTTTGGATCTGCCTGAGAAGGAATTCAGAAGAATGATATGGAGACAAATTCAAATCCTCCGAGAGGGTTGGAGAAAAATAAGGAAGAAGTCAGGACAGTGCTACAGGAGCAATCAAACAAGATAAATATAGCATGGGAAACAATTCAAAACCTGCAAAAAGATGTCCATGTGATTAATAATAAAATATCAGAAATGGACAACACACTGAAAGGGCAATGGAGTAGAATTGA
>NW_006408534.1:28110812-28112086 GCF_000296735.1 Chrysochloris asiatica
TATCAAAATCAAGCTCTCCAAAATCAAAGACAAGGAGAGAATCCTAAAAGCAGCCAAGGAAAAGAGAAGTGTTACTTACAAAGGCAAGCAAATCAGATTAAGCTCTGCCTTCTCAGCAGAGGAAGGAAAGGCAGAAACCATGCAGGCAAGAAAGCAATGGGAAGACATATATAAAACCCTAAAAGAAAAAAATTGCCAACCAAGAATCATCTGTCTAGCAAAACTGTCAATCAAATACAATGGTGCAATCAAACCATTCCAGGATAAACAGAAGCTAAGAGATTTTGTCAAAGCCATTCCAGCGCTTCAAAACATCCTAAATGGAATTCTTTGGAATGAAAACCAACAAGAACAGAATAACCAGAGATTGACAGACATGGCAACACCAACTGGAACTCAGTCGACAGCAGAATTCAGAACAGAACAAAATTATAACAACGAATTCAGAGGACCTGTGAGGCCAATCAAAGATCAAAATAATAACAATGTCAAAGAAGGGGAAAATATAGGAACACAGCTCCAGATAGTGAGGAGGTCAGGTAGATTGCAGGATACAACAGACTGTCTTAAATGGAGGGTAAAGTTAATAGACTATAGGGTAACCCTAAAGAAAGCTAATACTTCACAATTTACCATGAAAATGAAGATCCAAGTAGAACAAGAAAATATTAAAACTAAGAAGAAACTGACAAGAAATAGCACAAAAAAACATGAACTCAGAACAAAGGAATGAACAGCACCATAAAATTAACATAATGACAGCAATTATTTCATACCTATTGATAATTACACTGAATGTCAATGGATTAAATGCATCAGTAAAGAGACAGAGAGTGCCAGAATGGATAAGAAAACAAAACCATTCAATATGCTGCCTGCAAGAAACAGAGTTTACACACAAAGATAAAAAACAGACTAAAAGTTTAAGGATGGAAAAAAACATACCAACCTAATAGCAATAAAAAAATAAGCAATACTAACCTCAGAAAAAGTAAACTTTAGGGCAATAACTAGCTTAAGAGATAAAGAAGGACACTATCTCATGTTTAAAAGGTCAATTGACATTAAAGGGTCAATATGATATAAACATAATAAATATCTACACTCCCAATGAAAGAGCACGAAGATATATAAAAAACCTTACTAGAATTGAAGAAAGAAATAGACAAACCTATAATTATAGTGGGAGATTTTAATATGCCACTTTTGAAAAGAGATACAGCAACCAGAAAGAAACTTGACAAAGATACAGAGGAACTAAACAGCACAATCAA
>NW_006408534.1:28135970-28136703 GCF_000296735.1 Chrysochloris asiatica
GGAATGTACAAAGTATGAATCTAGGAAAATCAGAAATTGTCAAAAATGAAATGGAACACATAAAGATTGATATCTTAGGCATTAGTGAGCAGAAATGGACTGCTATTGGCCATTTTGAATCTGACAACCACATTGTTTACTATGTCAGGAATGACAAATTGAAGAGGCATGCTGTTGCATTCATTGACAAAAAGAACATATCCAGATCAGTCATGAGATACAGTGCTGTTTGTGATAGGATAATAGTCATGCGTCTACAGGGAAACCCAGTTAATATCACTATTATTCAAATTTATGCACCAACCACTAAAGCCAGTGAGGATGAAAGAGAATAATTCTACCAACTTCTTCAATCTGAAATTGATCAAACATGCAATCAAGATGTATTGATTATTACTGGTGACTGGAATGCAAAGATTGGGAACAAAAAGGATGGATCAATCATTGGAAAATATGGCCTTGGTGATAGAAATGATGCTGGAGATCACATGATTATATCATTAGTCGAAACAAGGCCATTGGAAGATTGTGGAACAGACTATCAATTGCTTATATGCAAATTAAAACTTAAGCTGAAGAAAATGAAACAAGTCCACGAGAGCCAAAATATGACCTTGAATATGTCCCACCTAAATTGAGAGAGATCATCTGAAGAACAGATTCGATAGACTAAATATTAAAGACTGAAGACCAGAAGAGTTGTGGGATGACATCAAGAACATCATACACGACG
>NW_006408534.1:28136803-28141693 GCF_000296735.1 Chrysochloris asiatica
AGAAATACTGTTAACTGATGGTACATGGAGGGGATTATAATCATTTTAATGAAACATGGTATACGATTTGTTGAATGTAAAACTGATGATCTGCCCTGTAAATTTTCACACAATCCACTATAAAAACCTTAAATATAATAATAAAAAAAGATACATGATAATGGCCTCATAACTTAAGAAGTGAAATTTTATTCCTTTACAGGATTACATAGTTGGTTTAGGATTTATAACATATACTTTGGGGGGCCACATCCACTCCATAATACCCAACATAACAAAAACCAGCAAAACCACAACTTAAATGAGAAAGACAATCCATTCACACCAACATGAAGATGAATCAAATGTTGACAATATCTGATTTAGAATTGAAAGCGGCATCATACGACTATACCAACCAGCATTTCCAGTTGTGTTGTTTTTGTTTTTTTTAAAGATATGAATCGAGAATCTCAGCAAAGAAATACAAGTTGTTTTAAAATTAGAAAATACAGATCTTCCAGTACAAAAGCTGGCTGAAGTGAGTTATCCCTACAGACTCTGTCAGGCAACTTGTTTTTTTCTAGGTGTGGAAAGGGAGCCTCAGTCTTGGAGAAAGAGGAGAGCATATAATGGTTCAGATATAATAACTAAAACAAAACAAAATTGCTGGATGAGTCCAACAGAAGAAAGGAGAAGATAAAAAATAGAATTAGTGAACTGGAGGACAGATCAATGGAACTCACTCAAATAAATAAATGGAACAAAATAAGTGGGGACAATGATAAAAGATCCAACATCATATCATTGGATTCTTACAAAGGAAGGAGAAAGAATGGGGTTGGAAGAGCATTCAAAGAAATAATGGCTACAAACTTTTTCAATTATGGAGAAAATCATAATGCACAGATTAAGATATTGAGAGAAGCCTAAATGGAAAAAAAAAAAAAAAAAAACAAGAAAATTCATGGCAATATATATTCATAAAAAAACTTCTGCACATTTATGACCAAAAATAAATACCCGTGAAAGCAGTCAGAGAGAAACAATGCATTGTCTATAGGAGAACACCAATTTGAATGACAGGAGATTTCTCATCTGAAAACACAGAAGACAGATGGAAGTGACATTTTTCAAGAGTTGAAAGAAAATAATTGTCAATGGAAACATTTATATATAGTATAATTTTCCTTCATAAATGAAGGAGAACAAAGTATTCACAGATGAATGAAAACTAAGAAAAATTGTTGCTTAGCAGATCTACACTTAAGTACTGGCTAAAGGAGTTTCTTCAAACAAAAAGGTAATGACATAAAAAGGGATGTAGGCGTATGAATAAAGAAAAATGAAAAGAGTAGACACATGACTCAGTAAAATAGACTATTATTCTTCCCATGTATTTCTAACTCTTATTTGATGATTGAAACAGAAAGTATAACACCATTTGAAACTCTAGACAATAGTATTTAAAGTTAAGATGGTAAAGAGATCTAAATGGAGGTAAGGTTTCTACATTTGCTGAAAGTTGTAATATATTGATACTAGTGAACTATAAGTCACATACATATACTGTAGTACCAAGAATGCTGTATTAGTTACCATCAAGCCTGCTTTAACTTATGACTTTATGTATGATGGAATGAACCATAGAACTGTCCTGCACCATCCATACAACCTTTGGTAGGTTTAAGCCCTTTGTTGCTGTTACTGTGTCAGTCCATCTCCGGGAAGGTTTACCTCATTTTTGCCAACAAATTATTTTACCAAATGTTATATCCTTTACAAGTAATTGATCTTTACTTATCACATGTCCAAAGTAAACAAGATGAACCCTTAATATCAATATTAGGAACTATACAAAGCAACACACTCAAGAACACTCTAATTAAATAAAAATATCATGGTTGTTAAATGCAATCTCGTTGATTCATAGCATCCATGTATAGGGTTTTCAAGGAGCGGCTGGTGAATTTGAACCACCAGCCTTGTGGTTTGAGTGCTACAAATGGAACCTACAGTGCCACAAATGGAACCCTAAAAATTCCCAAGTATATTTCAGCAGTTCAGAATACAATAGAGGATCATAAACAGATAAATTTAAAAAGCAGGTGCCAAGCCATAACTTCTCATTAAATTAAAAGCAAATGCTCTAAATACAGCAACTAAAAGTAAAGATCATCAGAGTATGTTTGCCTTTTTTAAAATCAGTAAACATAATACTGCCCTTAAAAAGTTGTGGAGAGGACTCATTAGTTTTGGGATAATAGAAAGAATTGAAAAGGAAAAACAAACAAAACCCAACACTGATCAAATCCAATCTATGTTCTTATCTCTACCCTGTATTGCTTCTCTGGAATCAACCTGATTATACATTTTGATTTTTACAATTTTTACAAATAAAGGCTCAGGCTAAAGCTTAGACACTTAGTACTCTATCACATTAACTGGGAGAACTACTCTAAGTGTAGATTTAATATATAAGTTGTTCATATAAGACATTAAAGCACTCTATTGATAAGCAACAATTGATTCAGTTGATTGGTTGACTTGATAGCTAAAGATAACTAATAAAATAGAGTTTCTCACTTATTTACCATAAAATAATGATCATTTCAGAGTCTAGAGACATAACCACTAGTCATCTGTTAATGCATTATATTTAGTGACTTGCATGTTGCTGTGATGCTGCAAGCTATCCCACCAGTGCTACAAATACCAGCAGGGTCACCACGGTGGATAGTTTTCAGTGGAACCTCCAAATTAAGACATCCCTGGAAAAGGGACTTGGTGATCTACTTATGAAAAAAACTGGCCAGTGAAAATCTTACAAATAGTAGTAGAACATTATTTGATATAGTGCCAAAAGATGAGGTGTACACATCCACTAATAATCAGAATGTAGAATGTGAGAATTGGAAGTTGTCAAAAGTGAAATGGAATATATGAAAATTGATTTCCTATTGATATTCATACAGCCATTTCATTTTTGACATGGCATTAGTGAGCTAAAATAGACGTGTATGGACAATATTTAGTCAGACAACTACATGGTCTACTACATTGGGGATAAAAAATTAAAGATGAATGGATTCACATTCTTCCTTAAAAAAAGAACATTTCAAGGTTTTTCCTGAGGTGAAAAGCTATCAGTGATAGAATAATATCTATAAGGAAGACCAATTAATATGACTATTACTCAAATGTGTGACTCAACCTCTAATGTAAAGATGAAGAGATTGAAAATTTTTACCAACTTTTAATGTCTGAAATTAAACAAATAAGCAATCAAGATGCAATAATAATGGATGGTGATTGGAATGGGAAAGTTGAAAACAAAGAAGAAGAATCAATAATTAGAAAATATAGATATGGTGAAAGAAATGACTCCAGATATCACATGACAGAATTTTGAAAAGCCAATAACATGTTCAGTGGAAATGCCTTTTTCAAAATCATAAATGGTAACTGTTGTTCTGAAAGATAAGCACTGAACTGTTAACAACAAGGTCAATAGTTCAAACCCACATGCTGCTCCTTGGAAATCCTAATCAGAGTCACTATAAGTCAAAACTGACTTGATGGCACTTAATCACAGCAGCATACCTATATTCCTTTCCTGATGGAATACATAGGAATCAAATTGACACTTGCAGAAAGAGACAATGGAGAAATTCAGTGTCATCAGGCAGAACAAGACCAATGGCCAATGGCAGAAAAGGCCATCGATTGCTCATATGAACCCTGAAGGTTAATTAAAGCAAGTCCACTAGAATCAAAGTACAACCTTAAGTACTACTTTCCTGATCTTAGATACCATCTCAAGAATAGATTTGACACGTTGAAAAATAATAACTGAAAACCAGACAAATTGTGAAATGACATTAAGGGCCTCATACAAGAAAGAAAAAGGTAATCAAAATGACAGAAAAGAAAAACAAGACCCATGATGTCAGAAGAGATTATGAAACTTGCTAAAGTGAATAAAAGAAGTGATGAACCTATACTTAGATAAACAGCTAAGCAGAAGATTTCAAAGGTCAAGTCAGGAAGACAAACCAAGTATTATAATTAAATGAGCAATGACCTGGAAATTAAAATAAATAAATAAATAAATAAATAAATAAATAAATAAATAAATAAATAAATAAATAAAATGTTTAGCATTTCTCAAGCTGAAAAAACTGAAGAAAACTATTAAGCCTTGAATTGTAATACCATAATATTGTATGAGCAAAATACTGAATGATGCAGGAAGCATCAAAAGAAGATGGAAGGAATATATCCATACACACACACACATATATGTGTATATACATATGTTGTTGTTGTTGTTGTTGTTGTTAGATGTCATCGTGTCAGTACCATCTCATAGTGACTCTATGTAAAACAGAATGAAACACTGCCTGGTCCTGGACCAACCTCACAATTGTTGCCATGCTTGAGCATATTGATGCTGTCACTTTGCCAATCCATCTCACTGGGGGTCTTCCTCTTTTTCTTTGACACTCCAATTTATCAAACATGATATCCTTCTCCAGCAATTGGTCCCTCCTGACAATATGTCTGAAGTATGAAAGTGAGCTCTGGTTATAAATCGAGTTACTAACCTCAGGATCAGCAGTTTGAAACTATCAGCTATTCTGAGGGAGAAAGAGGAGGCTTTCTGCTACCATTAAGATTTATAGCCTTGGAAACCCTGTACAGGGTCGCTATGAGTCAGAAACGACTCTATGGCACATAACCACCACCAATATGAGAGTGAAATTTGGCAATCATGGCCTCCTATACTTCTTCTAACACAGATCTCTTTGTTCTTTTGGCAGCCCATAATACTTTCAATATTCTCCTCCAACACCATAACTCAAATGCATCAATTCTTCTATGGTCTTTCTTATTCACTGTGCAGCTTTT
>NW_006408534.1:28143958-28153505 GCF_000296735.1 Chrysochloris asiatica
GAAAATATCAAAATGGATGTCAGAAGAGACACTGAAACTTGCTCTCCAGCATAGAGATGCTAAAGCAAATGGAAGAAATGAGGAGGTAAAAGAGCTGAACAGAAAATTTCAAAGGTCAGGTCAAGAAGACAAAGACAAATATATACACACATATGGTTGTTGTTTTTAAGTGCCATGGAGTCGGTTCCAACTCATAGTGACCCTGTACAGAGTTTCTGAAGCTGTAAATCTTTACAGGAGCAGAACAGCTGGTAGTTTCGAACTGGTGACCTTGTGGTTCACAGTCCGTTTCATCAATAATTTTATATACAGTGACTATATATATGTGTGTGTGTGTGTGTATTCATATATATATTCAAATATATATTTTTATAGTCACTGTATAGAAAATTATTTACCAATGTTCAACCATTTCAAGAGGTTGCATATAATCAAGAACTGATGGTACTGAAAAAGTCCAAACTGAACAGATATCATTGACAAAAATCAAGATTTTAGAAATTGACAGAATAACTATTGAGAAACTTCAAAAGTGGATACAATGCATGGCAGCTATTAGCCAGCAAACTGGAAAAGGACTGTATTTGTACCTATTCCAAAGGTAATCCAATAGAATGTGGAAATTACTGAATGCTAATATTAATATCATATGCAAGTAAACCTTTGCTGGAAATAATTCTAAAATGATTTCACCAGTATATCAACAGGGAAAAGCTATAAATTATAGCCAAATTCAAAAGAGGCCATGGAATGATAAATATCATTGCTGATGTCAGATGGATCTTGGCTGAAAGCAGAAAAGAGCAGAAAGGTGTTCATCTGTGCTTTATTGACCATACAAAGTCATCAATGTGTGGATCAAAAGAAGTAATGGAGAACATTGCAAAGAATGGGAATTTCAGAACACTTCATTCCACTCATGCAGAATCTGAGATAGTTACTTGAAAAGAAGACAAGTATTTTGCATGCTTTAAAATCAGAAAAGGTATTTGTACATCAAGTTTGTATCCTTTCACCAACTTTATCCACCTGTATGCTAAGAAAATTATCCAAGAGTCTACTGTATCAAAAAGAATGCTTCATCAGGATTAGAGGAAGATTCATTAACAACTTGTGATATGCATATGACACAACCTTATTTGCTTTATGTGAAGCCTACCTGAAGCATTTACTTATGAAGATCAAAGACAATAAATTTCAGTATAGATTATGCCTCAACATAAAGTAATCACAAACCTCACAACTGGACCAACAAAAAAACATGATAAATGAAGAAAGACTGAAGTTGTCAAGGATTTAATTTTATTTGAATATATGATTAATACCCAAGAAAGTAGCAACAAAAAAAATTGAATTCCATGCTTCATTGGGTATATCTTCTGCTAAAGATCTGTTTAAGGTTATTATTGTTTTTCTGTGCTGTGGAGTTGTTTCTGACTCATAGCATCCCGGTACAGGATTTGTGAGGCTGTAAATCTTTATGGTAGCAGAAAACTTCATCTTTTTCCCATGGAACAGCTGGTAGTTTCAAACTGCTGTTGCTGAGGTTAGCAGCCTAATTCATAACCACTACACTACCAAAGTTCCTTGTTTAAGGTATTAAACAGAAAAAAAATGCCACGTGAAGACTAAGGTGCACATAACCCAGCATGGTGTTTTTAATCACTTCATGTACCTGGTAAACCTGGGGAATTAAAGAAGAATGAAGAAGGATTGATGCAATTGAATTATGATGTTTGCAATGAATATACTGAACTGCTGAAAGAATGAACAAATGTTCCTTTGAAGATGTACAGCTAAAATGCTCCTTAGACGTGAGCCTGGTGAGGAGATAAGTAAAGAAGATATACTAGGCAGTAAGGTTATGCAGACCCTTTTCAACAAGGAGAAAAGAATTGGAGAGAATACAAAACTTACAAATAGAAATCCAGAAGATTAATACTAGGATTTCAGAAATAGACAATGCATTGAAAGGGCAAAGAAGTAGATTTGAATCAATGGAAGCCTAGGTTAGTGAGCTTGAAGAGAAACATCTCAATGCCAGTAAACTAAAAGAACAATTGGAGTCCTGGTATGGAGCTGCAGATTAAGTACTAGACTGCTAACCATGAAGTTGGTGGTTCCAACCCACAAGCTGCTCCTGGAAAACCATATATAAGGTCACTAGCAGCTGGACATGACTTGATGGCACTTAAAAATAACAACAGAAGAGCAATTAGAAAAATATGAAGAAAGCCTAAGAATCATGTGGGACAAAAATGAAGAGGAATAACTTACAAGCGATTGGCATTCTAGAACAGAAAGAGACAAAGAAAAGCACCAAAAAGGTAGTCAAAGAGCTGTTGGAAGAAAACGTTCCTAACATCATGAAAGACAAGAAGATAAGTATTCAATAAGCTGAACAACCCCAAACAGGAATAGACCCTCAAAGAAAATCATCGACAAATACCCTAATCAAAATCTCCAAAATCAGAGTCATAGAGAGAATCCTGAGAGTAGCTCAGGAAAAATGAAAAGTTACCTACAAGACGGAACCAATAAGATTAAGCTTTGATTAGTCAGCAGAAACCAACCAAACAAGAAGACAATGAATGCTGAAAGAAAGAAAGAAAAAATTGCCAACCAAGAATCACATATCCTGGAAAACTAGCCCTCAAATATAATGGCAAAATTAGAACATTTCCAGATAAACAGAAATGAAAGGAATATGTAATAACCAGACCAACTTTACAAAAAAAAAATATTTTGGACTGAGAAACAAGAGCAAAATACATCCTGAGATTGACACATATAGAAACACTATCAAGAATTTAAATCTAGATATAGATATTTTAAAAAACAAACAAACCTACAAGACAGAAAACAGGAAACCAGAGATATTAGTTTAACATGAAGACAACTATAAAGCAAAAAAAGAAGAAAAACTGCAGTTACAGAACTCCCAAATGACAAAGAAGTCAAGTAGATTTCAAGATAAAACTGACTCTTATAAACTGGGGAATAAAATAATAAATCGCAGGGTGACCTCAAAAAATCAATACACCTTCACATCAAATCAAGAAAAAGGAAAACCCATAAATATGTAGTGAACATTAGAATAGCAATGAAGAAACTGAAAAGAAACTGCACAAATAAAATCAATTCAGTTCAGAAAATTATGATGAACAAAGAAACTAGCAGCAACATAAAAACACACACACACACACAATGCAATCAATTAATACTTATGATTAATTACACCAAACATCAATGTTCTAGTCAAGAGATAGAGAGTAGCAGCATGGATAAGAAATCAAGCTTTTTCAACATGCATCCTAATAAAAACACTCAACAAAATATGAATATGAGGGCAATGCCTTAACATATTTAAGGGCATATATTCAAACCCAACAGCCAACATTGCTCTCAATGTACAGAAACTGAAAGCATTCTCTTTTGAATGGGAAACAGACAAGGATGTCCTCTCTCACCACTCCTATTCATTATTGTGTTGGAAGTCTTAGCCACAGCTATAAGGAAAGAAAGGGAAATTAAAGGCAAAAAAAATTGGCAAAAAAGATGTAAAACTCTACCTATTTGGAGATTATATGATCCTATATTGGCACTGTCAGATAAGCACTCAACCACAAAGTTGGTTTTAACTGTATGGTCAGTGGTTAAAACTCATGAGCAGCTCCTCAGAAACCCTATTCAAGGTAAATATGAGTCAGAAAAATGAAACAAAACAGATACCTAACAACACATACAAAAAAAACTCAACATCAATTAAAAGTCCAAAACTATAAAGATCACCAGTGAAAAACAGGGACAAACATAGGTGCTCTAATCCATGGCATAAATATACTATGAAACATAACTAAAAACTACATTGACAGTAGAAGACACAATATATGATTGGGACTCCCAAAAGTTAGACACTTATGTGTATCAAATGATTTCATTAAAAGAGTAAAAAGAGAGTCCACAGACTGGGATACTTTTTTTTTTTTTCAATGACATAAGGAAAGGGCCTAGTGTCTAAAATTTATATAAAACTACATCATCTCTACAAGACAAAGACAATCAAATTATTAAATTGGGCAAAGCACATGAACAGACACTTCTCAAAGGAAGACATTGAGGCAGCCTACAAATATATGAAGAAATATTCATGATCATTAGCCATTGTTGCTGTTAATATTAAGTGCCATGGAGTCAGTTCTGACTTATAGTGACCCTGTATTGGATCTCTGAGTAGCAGTAGTGGATTTGATGAAAATTAGAACAACAATGTGATATCATCTCACACCATTATTAATAGCAAAGGTCGAACCCATAGTGACCCTGTATAGGGTTTCTGACGAATGGCTGGTGAGCTTAAATCATTGACCTTATGGTTCAAACCAACATTATAGTCCAGCACATTAACCCACAATGCCACATGACCCAGCAATCCTTCTATTTGGTATATATCCACATGAAATAAGTGCCAGTGACATAGTAGATATAAGTTCACCTACGTTATGGAGCTGTGCCGGACAGCAAAGTCATTTAAACTGCAAGATCAGTGGTTCAAACTCACCAGCTGCTTTTCGGAAACCCTATACAGGTTCACTATGGATAGAAACCAACTCAACGGCACTTAAAAACAACAGCATGTTCACTGTAGCACTATTCACAATAGCAAAAAGATGAAGACAGCCTAAATACACATCAATGGAAAAATGGAAAGAGAAATGTTGGTAAATACACACAACAGAATACTACACAACATTGAAGAATAATGATGAATCTGCAAAAACCTCACAACATGGTTGAACCAGAAGGTCATTACGCTTAGTAAAATTTGTTGTTGTTGTTAAGTGCCATTGAGTAGGTTCAGACCTATAACAACCTAGTATAGGGGTTCCAAGTCACAGCTGATTAACTTGAATTGCTGAACTTGTGGTTCAAGCCAGCTTTGCAGTCCAGTGTATTAACCCACAGTGCCACACCATGACTCCTGAATAAAATTAATCATTCACAAAATCATTCACTATTGTTAAAAAAAAAGAAAAAGTTTTTCATGCTATAAGAATCATTCTTTGAGAATTACCTGAGATGTGAGGAAAGGGAAAGAAAATCACTAACTACAGAACTGTTAAGCTGTTAAGTGCCATCAAGTGCACTCTGACTCATAACAACATTGCACAGGGTTTTCCAAGGAGTAATTGGTGAGTTTGAACTGCCTACCTTCTGGTTATAAGTCCAGTGATCATCTTACATGCTACAGTATTCAGGTTACTAGAGGGCAGAGACATATTAAATTGTGTGACAGGGAGGACAACACACAAGAAGAGGGAGGTAGGCAAAAAAATGATGAAGACTGGTAAAGACACAGGGAGGTATGCAAAGGTTAAAAGGGATAAAGGTAAATAGAGTTATACAACACAACCCTGGATCACAATATTTCTGTGGATAGATAGGATAGATACATGGACAGATACACAAACTGAATGGTCATGGGAGACGAGTGGTTTGAAAAATGATATTTGTAAATATTTCTGAATATTGTGAATAGCATTTGAGTTCTTAAAAGCTCATTAGTGGCCATCTAATGTAAAACTATTGGTCTCTACATGTATGGGCAAAAAAAGAGTGATTTGGAATTGAAGATGCTTGGAATCATTTAGTTCAATAGTCCATGAATCTGATGTCAGAAGAATTAGATGGTACCTAGCTATCACTACCACCTGCTCACATTAGAAGTTCCTGGATAGAGTGGGAGAAAATGTGGACTAACAATAATTTTTTTTTTTTTTTTAAAGACTGGACTTACTGGTCATACATAGATGGGAGGAATCAGAGACTATGTCCTCTGACCACCCTTCATGTCTGGAATGGAACTCACCCGTGTGTCCCAATTTTCAGTCAAGCAATAGACAGTTATATACGAGTGACAACACTAGTAATGTATGCTCACCACGGAATGGTCAATCATTTAAAATCAAAAGAGCAACATTTACCTAAAGACATTTATTTAAGACAGTGTTGAGAAGGGATAGCAAGGAGGGTGGAATGGAAACAGGAACCAGAGGAAGGAAGTAGGATAACTGTTGCTGCATTGTGAGTTTTGCAATGACTGAGATGAAACAAAACATATGATTTGTTGAATGTAAAACTGATTATCTTCTCTGTAAACCTTCACTCAATTCACAATAAGAACCTTCACTCAATTCACAATAAAAAGGTAAGAAAAAAAGAAGAAGTGAGGGTAGTGAGACTTTGTTTCATGTACTTTGGACATGTCATCAAAATTCTGGAACCTGTCCCTGTACAAAGGTGTCATGCTAAAAAACAGAGGGTCAGCAAATAAGAAGTCCTTAAATAAGATGGATTGACATAGTGGCTACAGTAATGGACTCAACATGACAATGATTATGAGGATAGTGCAGGACCATGTAGCGTTATGTTCTGTTGTACATGGTGACACTATGAGTCAGAACCAACCTACTGGCACGTCCATAGGGAAGGTTAAAAGTCACAAGTTAATAAATCATCATGATATATAAAAACAATCACAGCAAAGATAACATCTTCATAATGCCCTGTTGACACAGGATAACTAAGGTCTTTACCAGTTTTGCCAACTTATTCTCTAAGAAAAGAAAGACGGAAGGAAGGAAGATAAGGGTCCTGGTTACTAAGGAAAACAGCAACAAAAATTTCTCTGCAGGGATGTTTGCGTGTGCAGTAAAGAAGTATGAATAACATTTACTGAAAAACATGTTGAAAAGTCACTTTTGCTGCTGTTTTAAAGATGAGAAAAACTGTGCTTCAATCTTCCACAACTAATCTGCTTGTTAGTGACAGTGCCAAGAGTAAAATC
Organism: Chrysochloris asiatica; assembly: GCF_000296735.1. NCBI lineage: Eukaryota > Metazoa > Chordata > Mammalia > Afrosoricida > Chrysochloridae > Chrysochloris > Chrysochloris asiatica. The sequence continues at coordinate 28,150,806 of NW_006408534.1, forward strand.
ACAAGTTACCATGTTATTTCCCAAGATTACCTCTTTCCACTTAGGTCCAAACATAACCACATAATCACTAGTCATCCTTGCAAAGATTATAAAAATTAGTATGCTGGCTAAATGTACAGTTAAATCGATTTACTGAAAAAAATTACACTTATAAAATTAAGGAACAGTAATTTGAATAATAATAATTATTATTATTTGGTCTCTGTTAATGCATAAGAGAGCACCTACCATATTTAAAATTGGCACAGTGGGTTACACATTGGACAGCTAACCAAGAGGTCAGTAGTTCAAACCCAGAAGCTACTCTAAGGGAGAAAAATGAGGCTATCTATTCCCATAAAGGAGTCCTGGTGTGGCTCTGTGGGTTAATGGGCCAGACTGTAAAGCCATTTGAACTGCTAGGTCGGCAATTCAAGCTCACCAGCTGATCCTCAGAAAATTTATACAAGGTCGCTAAGGGTTGGAACTGATGCGACGGCACTTAACAACATTTCCATAAAGATTTACAGTCTCAGAAACCTTCTTCCTTGTCCTATGGTGTTGCCGTGTGTCAGAGTTGAGTTATTTGTAATTGGGTTTGATTTTTGGTTAAATTTTCATAGATATAAAATTTTTACAGTCTGAAGTATCTGGCATATGAATCACAATTTATTAATAAATATTTTGATGATGAGGACATTGGGGATATCAATCTTGAATCATATCAATCTTGATTCAAGTGTCTTTTCAAATGTTACCTCTTCAGAGTGGGCTGTCTTGATCCTATCTAAATGGCAGCCTGCTCACACTTTATCTGTTAGTTTTCTTCAAAGCAGGCATCATTACCAGGTATCCTTTTTGTTTATTTGGTTGTGTCCTTCACTAAAGTGGAAGGTCCAGGAGGATAGAGATTTTTTGTTTTGATCTCTGTGGTAGTCTCCCTTTAAAAATTCCTGGCACTGTAATTAATAACTAGTGAATATTAGTATACTGAATAATTGCTGTTTTTTTTATGTGCCGCGGAGTTGATTCCAACTCACAGTGACCTTATACAGGTCTGAGGCTGTAAATCTTTAAGGAAGCAGAAAGCCTCATCTTTCTCCCGCAGAACAGCTGGTAGTTTCAAACTCCTGACTATGAAATTAGCAACCCAATTCATAACCACTACACTTCCAGAGCTCCCTAGTGAGTAATTAAACAAATAAATTTTACTCATTTTTCTCTCTAAAGGTGCTACAAATTATAACTGCAAGTATCGTATTTTCTCCTTTAATCTCATTCGCTTGGAAGAAATATTGATCTCAGTTTAATTCATTGAAGCACAGCTAAGACCAACCAGGGCCAATTAAATAAGAGAATTAAATGCTAAGGGATAAAAGAAGCAAATGAAACACTCTGGCATATGATTTGATAACAAATTTGGCAAAACTCACAGATTCAGAATCACCTTAAGGAAACTCAGAAGAGATGAGAGAGAAGTCACTTATTGCTTTGTAACACTGCTGCTTTCTTCTCTTTTGCGTCTACTTTTTTCTGGCCTTTTGCCACACTCCACTTAGACATATACGTGTCCATAAAAGAACACTTATAACATGATGAACCAAATTACTGTTCATGAAGGCACATTGGTGTGGATTTAGAAAAATGCAGTATGGTATGATTTTAGGGTGCCAAAAAGAAGAAACTGTGACCCTGTTCTAAAATATTTATGTCTTTAGGTGTCATCAAATCAGTTGTGACTCATAGCAACACTATGTACAACAGAAAACAAAACAAAAACTATCCAGTCCTGCACCATCCAGAGCTGATTGCTGCAGCCAGTGTGTCAATTCATCTCATGGAGAGTTTTCCTATGTTTTGTTGATTCTCTAACTTATCAAACAGGTTGTCCTTCTCCCGGGACTGGTCTCTCCTGATGACTTGCCAAAATATGTGAAATGGTATCTCCCCATCCTCACTGCTAAGGACCATTCTGATTGTACTAGTTTCAAAACATATTTGTTACTTCTTCTGATAGACTAGGGAATGTTGAATATTTTTGCCAATGCTTCAATTCTAAAGTATCAATTCTCCTTTGGTTTTCTTATTCATTGTTTAGCTTTGTATGCATATGGTGTTGTTGCTGTTAAGTGTGGTCTAGCTGGTTCCAAACCATTAGCCACACATTATAGGGTTTCTAAGGATTTGTTGGTGAGTTTGAACTGCTGACTTTGCAGCTCAAACTGACCTTGTGGTTGAGTACTTTCTCTACACATTGAAAAGATCAACGCTTGCTTGGATCATGCACACATTAGTCTTCAATTAATATCTTTGCTTTTTAGGTGCCACTTTTGTAAACTAAGGAACACCATGACAGATAGCAATGATATCACTTCAAAGAGACCTTTTGCTGCAGATATTCCCAATGCAATATGCTATTTGTTTTACTGATAAATGCCTCCATAAGTGTTGATTGTGTATCCAAGAACAATGGAATCCTTGACAATTTCAATCTTTTCTTCTTTTATCATTATGTTGCTTACTGGTCCAGTTGTGAAGATTTGTGTTTTCTTCATGAGGTACAATCCAGGCTAAAAGTTATCATCTTTGATCTTCATATGTAAGTGCTTCAAGTTCTCTTCACTGTCAGCAAGCAATGTTAATCATCTGCATGTTGTATCCAATTCTGATGCCTCAGTCTTCTTCATATAGTCCAGCTTCTTGGATGATTTTCTCAGCATA
>NW_006408534.1:28158285-28160249 GCF_000296735.1 Chrysochloris asiatica
CCAACCTGAGGGGCTCATTTTCCAGCACTATACCGGACAGTGTTTCTCTGCTATTCATAAGGTTTTCAGTGACTAAATATTTGGAAGTAGTTCATCACTCTTTCTTCCTAGTCTGTCTTTGTCTGGAAGCTTATCTGAAACCTGTCCACTATGGTGACCCTGCTGGTATTTAAAATACCAGTGGCATAGCTTTCAGAATCACAGCAACTCACTAACCACTACAGTATGACAAACTAACAGACCAGTGGTGGCCAATTTGTTTTTAGTGGAAACTGTCACTTTAAATTTCCAGGAGATCTTTGCATGTGCACAGGTCTGAACTGAGATATTTTGCTTTTCAGTATAAACCTGTGAGGAAAGTGAGACAGATCTTTTTAAATCACTTAATCCTATTTGGTGCTGTAGGATTAGCAGTCAATCACAAAGTCAGTTTGAACCGAAAGGTTGTCATTTCAAACTCATCAGGTGCTCCTAGAAACCCTATCACCTTGACAGCATTTAAGAACAACAACATATAGCTTAGAAACCACAAAACAATGACTTTCCATAATGAAACTAATGATAGAACAAGAAAGCAAAATCTCCTAATCTCCCCAAATTGAATCATTCTACTCTTCACCCAAATCACCTCAAGCTTAAAAACAGAATTTATAGGTAATATTTGTGCTCTCTTGATCCACTGTTTCTTTCCTGAGCAGGGGAAAGGAAAACTTTATTAGAAAATGATTTATTTGAATTGAACTTTAAACACAATGAAAAGTCAGCACACCAAGCCTGCATCAAGTCTGTGGAATTCATGCTCTCACTAAAACTCCAAATTGCTTTTATTCTTGGCACTACTGGGAGTTGGAGCTTGAACAGACATTGCTAGCTGTATAATAAACTTTTTGTTGCTGTTGTTGTTGTTTTTTGAGATAGAAAATTTGGGGGTAGATGAAGTCAATGCACTTGGAGTCCAGGGTTCATTCTATTTGCAGTAGAACACCAGTTGTCTGCTTTGTTGCCAGCTTCTTACCAAAAACCAGATCAACAATTGTGATCTTTTCAGCCATAACAATCACACACACACCTTATCATATTCTTCACTGAGAACAGAAGTCATCCCCTAATTCCCCAAATCTTACACAACATTAACCTTATCTCTGAGAAGATGTAAATTCAGATTCCACAGGCTGTAATTTTAATCTCCTGATTTACCACACTTGAGTGTTGCCTTGGAATATATAAATAGGTCTACTTGAAAAAAATATAATGAAAAAATTTAAATATAAGTATAAAATAAAAACCCACTGGTGTTTAATGTATTGAGGAATCTAGTTCAAATCCAGTTTGCAATATAAATGTACATAAATATTCTCTGGAATTCATATGTTTATGTTTAATTTGAAAAACAATATTGAACTATTTATTTACTTGCTCATAACTTGTCAGCTCCGTTCTTCTAGTTCCCGTCTCATAGCCTTTTCCACCTTAGAGGAACAGATTTATCATATGTTTTACAGTGAACCCATAAATGTATGAATATCTCACATACACAAATGACTGACTTAATGATGCTTTTCTTCCCCTAGGTTTATGGGTTTAAAAGACAAACAGAAATCTAGAACGTACTTAGAGAGCTCCCTGCTAGATATAACGTGTCTATATTGGCACTGAGCTTTAGGCTTTAGGCTCAAGCCTACCAGCTGCTCCACAGGAAAAAGGTGAGGCTGCCTGCTGCCATAAGTATGTACAATCTCAGAAAACCTATATAGGGTCACTATGAGGCAGACGCTCAAACAGAAAAGGGGATACTGAATCGCTCAAAATCAGGAAAGGTGTGTCTCAGGATTATAGCCTTTCACCATACTTATTCAATATGTATGCTGAGCAAATAATCTGACAAACTGAATTATATGAAAAAGAACATGGGATCAGGATTGAAGAAAGACTCCTTAACAACCTGTAATATGCAGATAACACAA
>NW_006408534.1:28161629-28162921 GCF_000296735.1 Chrysochloris asiatica
AGGGTTTCCGAGGGTGTAAATCTTTACGGGAGTAGAAAGCCTCATCTTTCTCCCTTGGAGTGGCTGGTAGTTTCGAACCGCTGACCTTAAGGTTCGCAGCCCGATTCGTAGCCACTACGCTACCAGAGGTAGAGATAAGGATGGAAACATATATACATGGTGTGGAACTGTGGGATGATGCACTGAACTCAAAGTTCTGTTTGAACCACAAGGTTGGCAGTTCAATTCACCTGCTGCTTCTTGGAAACCCTATACATGATAATTTAACAACAACAATAATGCTGTCTAGTCATTACAACTCATATTGACCTTACACACAGTAGAGCGAAACACTGCCTGGTCCTGCACCAACCTCACAATCGTCACTATGCTTGAGTCCATTGCTGCTGTCACTATGTTAATCCATTTGGTTTGGGGTCTTTCTCTTTTTCGTTGACCCTCCACTTTGCCAAGCATGATGTTGTTGTTGTTAAGTGCTGTCCAGGTGGTTCAGACCCATAGAGACCCTGCATAATGTTTCTCACGAGTGGCTGGTGAGCTTGAACCGCCGAACTTGCAGATCAAACCAACTTTGCAGTCCAGCGCATTAACCCACAGCGCCACACTAGGACTCTTATCTATAGCTATAAATATATACTCATATATAGTAATAAGATTTCTCTTTTTAAAAACTAAAAGACATCTGAAAAATTATTTGATTTTAATTTATCTAAGTGATGAAGTTCAGTCATAATTACCACACTAAGGAGATAAATTTGCAATTTGGAAATATAAGTGTGGGGATGGGTGAGATTTGAATATAGGAAGTAGTTGAAGGAAACATTTTTAATAAAAAATTTTTATGTTTTCTAAATTTGAGTAAAAAATTTACATGTAGGATTGAGATGAGGTAAATTTATAAAAAAAAAAAAATACCGGGCTTACTGGTCAGATAGAGACGGATGGAACTATTTTCCTTGATCAGCCTTCAGGACTGAAACTGAACTTACCAATGTGATCACAGGAAGTGATTTATAAGGGGAACAGTAACACTAGTGAGGAATGCATACCTTAGAATAATCAACCATTTGAAATCAAAAGGATAACATTTATCCAAGGACAAATAGTTCAGAAGGGTTAACAAAGAGGGAGGGATAAGTGAAGGCACAGGGAAACAGTAGAATAAGTGATGTTATTTTGGGGAAATAGTAATCAACATGTGATTTGTTGAATATAAAATTGGTAATCTGCTCTTTAGACCTTCACTCAAATCACAATAAAAAGTTAAAAAATAAAAAACTAACAAATAACAA
>NW_006408534.1:28163312-28168472 GCF_000296735.1 Chrysochloris asiatica
ACTTTCAATATTCTCCAACACCATAAGTCAAAAGCATCAATATATATATATATATATATACCTTTAAAACTCAATCAGCAACCTTCACATTTTAGAAAATTCTAATTGGATGGCGTATTTTTTTAGCAGAACAGTTTTGAGGAAACTGAATTATCAATGTAAGGCAGTCATTATCTTTGTTTTTGTTTTGTTTCTCTTTAATTTTATTACTAACACTAATTATCCTGTCTGAGCCTAAAGAAGGGGAAGAAAAATGAAAGAAAAAAAACCTCTGTTCATGGTTTTATGGTATTATCCAAACTTGAATTTAAATTTCCATAAAAAATATGTTTGAGATTAGAAACAATTTAGTGCTATGTGTTTATATCTTTATCACATGATAAAAACAAAAATCTGTAAGATTGAATTTATAAAAACATCAGCATTGGTGATATATGAAATTCAATATGTATGTATCCATTCATTGCATTGGTTTCCAGGGCTGTTGTATAAAAGTACCACAAACTGGATAGTTTAAATTTGGGAATATAACTGTAGGAATATACTGTTTCAAAGTTGTGGTGGTTAGAAGTGTGAAATCAAGGTGTTGGCTGGGTCAAGCTCTCTCTAGCCTCTACGGGAAACTCCCTTCTTTACTCTTTCAGCTGCTGGTGTTTGCTGGCAGTTCTTTGTGTTCCTTGATTTGCAGACGTTTTATTCCAGTCTTTGCCACCTCCATCTTCAAACGGTCTTCTCCCTATCATGTTATATTAGGACCCAGTCACCCTGTTATTAACTTATGCTAACTTATTACATCTGCAAAGACACAATTTCCAAATAAGGTCACATTCACTGATAATGAGCATTAGGACTTGATCATGTTTTTTTAGAGGACACAAATCCACTAATCACAGTTATTAAAACAAAATCACTTTATATCTTTACAAAAAATAAAATATGAAGCATTGGACTTATTTTTCTTTTTTCCTCTTAGTTGTTGTTAAGTGCTATCAAGTCAGTTCCAATTCATAGCAACCCTGTATAAGGTTTCTGAGGAACAGATGTTGAGTTTGAACCACCAATCTTGCTGTTCAAACTGGCCTTGAGATTAAGTGATTATCCCACAGTGCCACACCAGGACTCATCTTTCCCTCAAATACATACTTTCAGCAGCTGTTTTTATTTTTTGGAAAATATTAAATGTAAGACTTCCAAATTGAAATATCCTATTACTCTGAATACCCTCATATGTATACAGTCTCTCCCCCATTTCATATTAAAATGCCCATTATAGGCAAAGAAAATGATGGAAAGTCACAACTTTAAAAAAGTTGAGACAGCTGTTGTTGTTAAGTGCTATGGAGTCTGTTCTGACTCCTAGCAACCCTATACAGGAGTTCTGAGGAGTTTGAACTACTGGCCTTGTGGCTACCAGTTCAGTGCATATCCGGCAGCACCATACTAGTACTCCAAAAGCTGAGACTAGTAGGCAACAGATTCTCAGAATGATTTTACAAACCTTAATGCAGATTTGTGAATGCCTAGAGGTTATGAATCAGGCTGCTAAACTCAAGGTCAGCAGTTTGAAACTACAGCCATTCAGCTAGAGAAAGATGAAGCTTTCTGTTCCAAAAAAAATTTAGTCTCGGAAACCCTACACAGTGTCACCATGATTCGGAACCACTCAATAGCACACCACCACCTTTATGTGTTAGGCACTTGAGAGGTGGCTGAGTCATAGAAACTCAGCTACTGCAGGGTACATTCTTCCATTTTTATAGGTCTCTTTTGGTTTCTTGTAGTAGTGTTTTGTAGTTTTCTTGGTATAGGTCCTTTGTTTCACTGGTTACATTTATTCCTAGATATTTCATTCTTTGTGCGGCTATATAGAAATGGTATTGTTTTCTTCATATCTTTTTCAGCACTGTTGTTATTGGTATAGAGGAATCCAACTGATTTTTGTATGTTGATCTTATATCCTGCCACTTTGCTTAATCTTCCAGTGAGGTCTAGTAGCTTTTTACTGAGTCTTATGGGTTTTCTATGTAAAGGATCTTATCATGTGCAAATAGAGAGAGTTTTACTTCCTCTTTGCCAATTTGGATGCCTTTAATTTCCCTGCCTCACATTATAGCTTTTGCTAAGATTTCCAGCACAATTTTGAATAGGAGTGGTGATAAAGGGCATCCTTGTCTGGTTCCTGTTCATAGACAGAAGGCTTTCAGTTTCTCTCCATTGAGAGTAATGTAGTCTGTTGGGTTTGTACATACGCTCTTAATTATGTTGAGGAATTTCCTTTCAATTCCTATTTTGTCGAGTGTTTTCATCAGGAGCGGATGTTGGATTTTGTCAAATGCCTTTTCTGCATCAATTGAGATGATCATGTATGTGGTTATTTTATTTTTTCAATTTTATATGGTGAACTACATTGATTGTTTTTCTAATGTTGAACCATCCTTTCATCCTTTATATATATCCCACTTGATCATGATTTTTATTTTTTTGATGTGCTGTTGGGTTCTGTTGTCTAGGATTCTTTTGAGAATTTTTGCATCTATGTTTATGAGGGATATTGATCTATAATTTTCTTTCATAGTGATGTCCTTCCCTGGTTTTGTTATGAGGGTTATGCTTACTTTATAAAATGAATTAGGAAGTTTTCCATCCTCCTCTATATTGTGGAATAATTTGAGTAGAATTGGTGACAGCTCTTCCCTGAATGTTTGGTAGAACTCACCAATGAAACCATCTGGTCCTGGACTTCTTTAGGTTGGGAGTTTTTTGGTGACCTGATCAATATCTACTTTTGTTATAGATCTGTTCAGGTTTTCTACTTCACTCTGTGTAAGTTTTGGTAGGTCGTGTTTTTCTAAAAATATATCAATCACTTTTAAGTTTTCAAATTTGTTGGAATACAACTTTTCATAGTATTCTGTTATTATTCTTTTTATTTCTTTTGGTTCCATTGTAACATTGCCCATGTGGTTTCTAAGGCATGTTATTTGTGTCTTTTCCCTCTTTTCTTTTATTAGGTTTGCCAATGGTCTGTCAGTTTTGGTAATCCTTTCAAAGAATAGCCTTCTTGTCCTGTTGATTCTATAGTTTTTCTGTTTTCTATCTACATATTTCAGCTCTAATCTTTATTATTTCTTTTCTCTTGGTGGCTATAGGTTCCCTCTGTTGGTCTGTTTCTACTTGTTGTAGATGCTGACTTAATGTGTTAATTTATTGCAATAAATTGTCCTCTTAGCACTGCTTTTGCTACATCCCATAGATTTTGGTATGTTGTATTTTTGTTCTCATTTGTTTCTAGGAATTTTGTGAATTCACATTTTATTCCTTCTATTACCTAGTCGCTTTTTAGCAGGGTGTTATTCACTTTCCGTGTATTTGACTTTATTTCCTTGGTCTTCCTATTGTTGATTTCTAATTTGATAGCAGTGTGGTCTGAGAATATGCTTTGTAGTATTTAAATATTTGTAAATTTATGGAGGTTTGTTTTGTGGCCTAAGACATGGTCTATTCTGGACCATGTGCACATGGTCTATTCTATTCATGTGCACTGGAAAAGATTGTGTTTTGCACTGGTGTTGGGTTGAATGCTCTGTACACATCTATGAGGTCCAGTTGGCTGATTGTGTTGTTTAGTTCCTCTGTGTCTTTGTCAAGTTTCTTTCTAGTTGTTCTATCCATTTTTGAAAGCAGAGTATTAAATTTGCCCACTATTATTGTAGAGTCGTCTATTTCTTCCTTCTAATCTATTAGAGTTTGCTTTTATATTTTGGAGCGCTTTCATTGGTAGCATAGATATTTGTTATGGTTATGTCCTCTTGTTCAATTGTCCCTTTAATCATGAGATAATGTCCATCTTTACCTATTATACTGGTTTTTGCCTTAAAGTTTATTTTATCAGAGATTAGTATTGCCAATCCTGTTTGGTTTTTATTGCAATTAGCTTGGTATATTTTTTTCTATCCTTTAATTTTTAATCTTTTTTTATCTCTGTGTATAACATGTGTCTCTTGCAGACAGCATATTGAAGGATCTTGTTTTCTTATCCATTCTGCCATCTCCATTTCTTAACTGGTTCATTTAATCCATTTACATTCAGTATAATTATCGATAGGTATGGATTTAGTTGCTGCCACTATAGTTTGTTTTGTTTTTTTGTGATGTTGTTACTTTCTTTGTTCTGTATGTCTTCCTGTGCTGAGTTCATGCTTTTTGTGTGTTCTTTCTTGTGAGTTTCCTCATAGTTTTAATGTTTCTATGTTCTTCTTGGATTTTCATTTTCTTCGTATGTTGTGAAGTGTTAATTTTCTTTGTGGTTATCTTATAATCCATTAACTTTGCCCTCCATTTAGTGCAGTCTGTTTTATCCTGTAATCTACCTGACCTTATCACCATATAGATCTCTGTTGATATGTGTTTACTTTCTTTCACATTATAATTGTTTTGATCATAGACTGACTTCCCAGATTTTCTGAATTTGTTCTTATAGTTTTGTTCAGTTCTTGACTCTTCCATCTGTTGATTTAGTCTGGGAGGTGCTGCCATGTATGTCAATCTCTGGTAGTTCTTGTTGGTTCTCAGTCCACAGTACTACTTTTAGGATGTTTTGCAGCACACGGTTGGCTTTGGCAAAATCCCTTAGCTTCTGTTTATCCTGCAATGTTTTCATAATACCGTCCTATTTGATTGATAGCTTTGCTGTATAAAGGATTCTTGGTTGGCAGTTTTGTTTTTTCTTTCAGGGTTTTATATATGTCTCCTCATTGCCTTCTTGTCTGCATGGTTTCTTCTGAGAGATCCAAGCTTAATCTGACTTGCTTGCCTTTGTATGTAATGCTTCTCTATGCCCCAGCTGCTTTCAGGAGTTTTTCCTTATTTTTGGTTTTGGAGAGCTTGGTTATGACATGTCTCAGTGATTTTCTTTTGGGGTTGATCCTTCCTGGGATTCGTTGAGCTTCTTGAATGGTTATCTTTTCGCTTTTCAGGATGTTACAGAAATTTTCTTCCAGCAGTTCTTCAACTATTTCCTCTGTGGACTTGTGTGATTCTTCCTGTTTCAGAATGCTGATAATTAAGCTATTCCTCTTTTTGTTGTTCAACATGAATTTAGATCTTCTTCAGATGTTTTTTATCCTTTTTTTCTGCTTGCTCTTCTATCTTAGTGGTATT
>NW_006408534.1:28169992-28176227 GCF_000296735.1 Chrysochloris asiatica
CTCGCCCAAGTTGTTGGCTCCGAGCCACTGAGCCTGACAGATTCTAAAGTGTGAGATTTCTTACTTCCACTATAAGTTTCACTAGCTATAAGCCTTCAAACTTTTTAAATATTCCTACCTATGTGGTTCAGAGTTTTGGAGCTCTCCCTTGAACCTGCTTTGTCTGGTATTCTGTGGTATTACTGATAGCAATCCTCTCTGCACCTCTACCCTACCCACCAGAAAGCTCTGCCTCCATTGCATACATTTTTTCCTTTCTTTCTTTTTGTAATTCAGAGCTTAGCTTTTCTTCCACCCCTCCACATCCATTAATACTTAGGAGTAAATTCACTCTCAGATTGCAAACACACAATAATAGAAATAGTACTTGATGCAGTCATGGCCAGCAACAAACTCTGGATATAAGACCCTCTGGGAATATAGGTTAAAACAGAACTGTAAATGACCAAGGATTCATTTAATTATTCTTCAGTGTGAGGCTAGTCATAGCTGTTTCACAGTTACTTGGGAAACCTTTAAGAAATTCAAGTACTAAGTCTTACCTCTAGGTATTAAAATTCAGTAAAGATGTGAGGGATCTGGAAAACAATATATTTGTAGTTTGTTAAGAAATTCTGACTAACAGGGAAATTAATAAAGTATTGTTCCAGAAAAAAAAAAAAAAATTTATATCCAGAATAAGTAAACTAGATCAGTAGGCAGGCTATCAGAGGAGCACAGATAAGTAATAGTCAGAAATTAAAGTGTTACTTGGGGCTCTTCATGTGAATTCAAAACAGGATTTAGGACTATTCTAGCAATTCATCCAATTGAATAAGTGCAACGCCAAGAGAGAAAGATGAAGCTTTCTGCTGCCATAAAGATTACAGCTTTGGAAACCCTATACAGGTTGGCTATGTATCAGAACCAACTCAAGGACTCTCAACAACAACAACAGAGCATGTGAAAACCTTCCACAATGTAAAGAAAGGAGAGAGAGACACTCTGAACATTGAGAGGAAAAGTCAGCCTCAGTTAAAAAACAAACAAACCTGTAAACCTGTAATAAACTGCATATTTCATAAAATGTATGCTTCATCTCAACAAAATAAAGCAGACTAGAAGTCATAAGGGATTGAGTAAATGAAAGTTGAAATTGGAAAAGGAATGGAGGTAAATTAGATTTAAAACAAATAGAGGTACAAATGTAAACTTGAATTATGTAATGAAAATTTTGTAAAGCAGAATCTATATTGCCTAGGTCGAAAACATTATAGGAGAAAAAATTTAAATCGTTCTTAAAATCACAGAACAAAAAGCAAAGATGACAATGATCAGAAAATAAATGATAAATGAGGAGTACAGTATGTTGACATTCAAAAAATGAATGACAGATTTATTGAAAATTAAAGAAAAAAGTAAAAAATATAATAGGAAAACTTGCTCCTTTATGAGAACATAGAACATTTCCTATGAAAGAGGACTTTCTTTTAGAAAGAACAGTTGGGTAAAAGGTCTTTATACTTAGATTTACCATGATAATATAGCTAAATAGATATAATAATGCAAAAAATAAAATTCCCCAAAGTTAAAAACATGTCTCTGATAAAAATATTAAATAATTAATGAAGTCCTGGTGTGGTGCTGCAGGCTATTGTGCTGGATTGTAAGATCAGTTTGTACTGCAAGGTTAGCAGTTCAAGCGCACCAGTAGCTTCTCAGAAGCTCTACAGAGGGTCACTATGAGTTGGAATCGACTTGATAGCATTTAACAACAACAATAAATAATTAATAAAGAAACCATCAAGAAAATTCTGGCTCACAACAGAATTAAAGTGACTGAATATACATAGTCTCTGGGGGAAAAAACACTGAATAGCAATTGCTGAGTTAGAACCATACCTGATTAATATTCTACAGCTCAATAGAAGCTCACTGTTTGAGTTTATCTATTCTAATGAACAGAAATGTTTTCATCTCACTATGAGGTAAAAATGGACTCAATGGCACCTAACAATATATAAGTTAATGTGCAATTTGACAAAACTGTGGCCCTAACCAGAATTTTCTTATAAAACAAATAAAGGATTATAACCCTAGAGGATTAAACAATCCTTGGGTGGGACTGTAAAACAATGCCCCAGTGCAACATTTGAAAGGGCATATAGTCATCCTTTTAATTTATTTACAAGATTTATAATGATTTTTCTTGACCCTAACTCACTGCTCTAAAGTTGATTTCTACTCACAGTGACCGTATAGGACAAAGTAGAACTACTCTGTAGGGCTTCTGAGGATGTAAATCCTTATGGAAGCAGACTGCCTCATCTTTGTCCTGTGGAGCAGTTGGTGGTATGTTCAAACAACTAACCTTTTAGTTAGCATCCCACTACTTAACTAGGTGTACCACTAGGGCTTCTTTTGTAGACCCTTGTTGTTGTTGTTAAGTGCTGTTGAGTTAGTTCCAGCAGAACTGCTGGTTGTTTTGAACTGCTGACCATGAGATTAGTAGCCCAACTTGTAACCACTACATTGCCAGAGCTCCTAGAAGGAAGGAAATAATAGAGCATAGAATGGAGGTGAATTAAATAAAAATGGGAAAGAAAACAAAAGTTGGTTCTTTGAAATACTAAAATAAATAAATAAATAAATTTTACCTACATTGTCCAGGAAAAAAAGAAAAAGCTTAAGTGATTAAATCTAGGAATGAAAATATCATTATTAATTGTCATTGTGTTGCTAGGGCCCACTGAGTTGGTTCTGACACATAGTTAACTTACACAGTTCAAACTGACTTTGAAGTCCAATACATTAACCTACACCACACCAAGACTCCAAAGGCTCTATGTTATTGTTGTGAAGTGCTGTCGAGTTGGTTCCGACACACAGTGACCCTGTACAGGGTTTCCGAGGAGCAGCTGGTGAGCTTGAACTGCCAACCTTGCAGTTCAAATGGTTTTGCAGTCTCGCACATTAACCCACAGCACCACACCAGGACTCCAGAGGCTCTATAAGAACTTTTAATTTGCTATGGAGTCAGTCTACACCCTTCCACTCATACTCCCTTTAGAAAAATCAATCTTTTCAGTTTCTTCTATTCTCTCTGTATAAGGCTTATTTTCTCCAATGAACTTCTTCACCAAATATCAAAAACATAAGTGACTAGTTATTTATTTGGGAGGGTATAAATGCTGTAAACAAGAGTTGTGGGATGATATCAAGAGCATAATACAAGAAGAAATCAGACGGTCATTAAAAAAACAGGAAATGACAGTCTACAATGTATGTAAGAAGACACTCTGAAACTTGGTTTTCAGCCTAGAGAAGCAAAAGCAACTGGAGGAAATCAGGAAGCAAAAGAGCTAAACAGAAAATTTCAATGTACAGTTTTAGAATTCAAAGCAAAACAGTATAATGAAATATGCAAAGATCTTGAGTCAGAAAATCTAAAAGGATAAACAAGCTCAGCATTTCTCAAGCTGAAAGAAATGAAGACAGAATTAAGCCTCAAAGTGTAATACTGAAGTACTCTATGAGCAAAATGGAGTCCTGCTGTGGTACAGGGGGGTTAATGCACTGGACTGAAAGGTCAGTTTGAACTGCAAGGTCGGCGGCTCAAGCTCACCACACACTCCTCAGAAACCCTACACAGGCATGCCATGGATTGGAACTGAAGCACTTAACAACAACATGGGCAAAATGTTCAGTGATACAGGAAGCAGCAAAAGAAGATGAAAGGAATATACAGTGTCACTGTACAAAAAGAATTGGTTGGGTCTCTTCCTTTCTGCTTTCGGCCTGGGTAGTTATCAACAAAATGGGCAAATTCATGAAACCCGGGAAGGTGGTGCTGGTCCTGGCATGTTGCTACTCCCAACACAAAGCCGTCATTGTCAAGAACATTGATGATGGCACTCAGACCTCCCCTACAGGTATGATCTGGTGGCTGGAATTGACAACTATGACCACAAAGTGACAGCTGCCATGGGCAAGAAGAAAATTACCAAAAGGTCAACGATGAAGTCTTTCATAAAAGTTTATAAGTATAATCACCTCATGCCCACCACGTATTCTGTGGATATCCCCTTTGACAAAACCGTTGTCAACAAGGATGTCTTCAGAGACCCTGCTCTTAAGCACAAGGCCCACAAGGAAGCCAAAGTCAAAGTTGAGGAGAGGTACAAGACGGGCAAAAACAAGTGTTTCTTCCAGAAGCTACAGTTTTAGATCTTCTTTTTGTCTTTCAATCATTAAAAATGAAAAAACAAACAAACAAAATAAAGAATTGGTTGATGGTCAACAATTTCAAGAGGCAGCTATATGATCAACAACAGTACTGAGGGAAGAAGCCCAAACTGCACTGAACGCAATGGTGGAAAATCAATTTCCAGTAATTGATGGAATACAAATAGAAATATTACAACAAACGTAAAGTGCTGGAAATGCTCATTTATCTATGCCAAGAGATTTGAAAGACAAGGATAACTTATTGGAATAGTTCTTTCTGTATTTGTCCCAATGAAATGTGGAAATCTTTGAACAATATCATTAATATTACATGCAAATACAATTTTGCTGAAGATATTTCAAAACTGGATGCAGCGCTACATTGACAGACAACTGCTAGAAATTCAAACCAAATTCAGAAGATGTGGAACTAGTGACATCATTACTGATATCATATGGATCTTAGTTAAAAGCAAAGAATACTAGGAATGTTTGCTTGTGCTTTATTGATTGTGCAAAGACATTCAACTGTGTGGATCATAACAAACTATAGATAACTTTATGAATAATGGATATTCCAGAATAGTTCATCAAGTTCATGAGGAACCTGTACATAGACCAAGTGGCAGGTATTAGAATATTGTTGTTAGGTGTTGCCAAATAGTTTGGACTTATAACAATCCTAAACACAACAGATTGAAACACTGCCTGATCCTGTGCCATCCTCACAATGGTTTTCATGCTTAAGTACATTGCTGCTGCCACAATGCCAATCCATCTTGTTGAGGGTCTTCCTCTTTTTGCTGACCATCTACTTTACCAAGCATAATGTCCTTCTACAGGAACTGATTCCTACTTATAATATGTCTAAAGTATGAGAAGATGACCCCCCAATGAGGTGGATTGGCATAGAAGCAGCAGCAGTGGGCTCAAATATAAAAACAATTATGAGAATGGCATAGGCCTCGGCAGTGTTTCATTCTCTTGTGCA
Source organism: Chrysochloris asiatica (assembly GCF_000296735.1). Taxonomy (NCBI): domain Eukaryota; kingdom Metazoa; phylum Chordata; class Mammalia; order Afrosoricida; family Chrysochloridae; genus Chrysochloris; species Chrysochloris asiatica. The sequence goes on from NW_006408534.1 coordinate 28,175,190, forward strand.
TGGGGTCGATGTGAGTTGGAACCAACTAATTGTGGTTACCTAGCCACAATTACTACTACTCCTAATACAGTAATGCTCTTTATTAACCAAAAATCACCAGGTACAAATCTGCAGTCTGACAGAATCAGATTAATTGATTCAATATAGTGAATGAATGTGCTTTAGAGGAATCAAGGAATGCCACTTGACAAAGGCAGGAGGGAAGCATTGTCAGTAAGACTTTGAATTCTGCTAAAGATAAGAAATAGTCAGTTCTGGACTGATTGCATTTTCTGTGGCAGTATAGGAAAAGCACAGATTAGTTAGGAATTTGGTGATATCATGAGGCAAAGATGGCTAGCTTACGAATTGTTGTTGTTAAGTTCTGTGGAGTTGGTTTAGACTCATAGCACGACACTGTATAGTGCTTACAAGGAGTGGCTGATGGGTTTGAACTACCAACCTAACCTTATGGGTAGCCATTCAGTGCTTATCCTATAGGACCAAACAAGGACTCCAGCTTACATATTGGGTGACCTCAAAAATATATGGAATTTAAAAAGCTGTTCTGGGAACATCATAGGTAAGAAAGCAACGATCTCTCATGGAGGGCATGTTTATGCCATTTTAAAGCTGTTGCATGGCCTTGGGAGAAGCAATGTGTCCTGTTAACTTTGCAGCTGGCTTTTCTTGTCTGTCCCTTCCAACATGAGTAGCAACAGAAAAACTTTTACATTTTCATTTCCAGATGATTTTTCACTCTTTCTTTTAAGAATTAGTATTTACGGTTAAGTAAGAGTTGGACTTTTTGTGTGGTGCTATAGGATCAGCACTGGACTGCAAATCACAGGCTAGCATTTCAAACCCACATTAGCTCCTCAAAAAACCTTATGCAGGGTTGCTATGAGTAAAAACCAACTCAATGGCACTTAATAGCCACAACAACTATGTGTTAGGAGTACTGGTTTCACTGTAGGATAAACACAACTATAACCACAAGGTCCACAACTCAAACCTACCCCCTGCTGCATGGAAGAAAGATGAGACTTTAAACTCCTA
>NW_006408534.1:28176642-28184838 GCF_000296735.1 Chrysochloris asiatica
TGGAGCCACTCACTCATTTATGCCAATATGTTTAGAAGACAGCTACCTGGACACCTGATTGGAAGAGTTCCATATTTGTGCCCATTCCAAAGAGAGGTGACCAAACAGACTGTGGAAATCATCCAAGAATATCATTAATATAATATGCAAGTAAAATTTTAAGAAAATTAAAAAACAGCTATAACAGTACATTGACAGAACTATCAGAAATTCAAGTTAGATTAAGAAGAGGACATGGAATGAGGGATACTACTGCTGTTATCAGATTGCTTTTTGCTGACAGCAGAGAATATCAGAAAGATACTTACATGTGCTTTATTGACTATGCAAGGCTTTCGACTGTGTGGATCATGACAAACTATGGACACCATTGTGGAGACTGAGTATTCCAGAACACTTAATTCTGCTCATGAAAAACTTGTACATAGACCAGGAGGCAGTCTTTCAAACAGAATAAGAGGACATTTAACCATTTAAAAATCAGGAAAGTTGTGTGTCATGGTTGTATCCTTTCACCATACTTGTTTAGTCTGTATGCTGAACAAATAATCTGAGAAGTTAGATTATATGAAGAGGAATATGGCATTAGGATTAGAGAAAGATTCATTAACAACCTGTGATATACAGATAATACAACCTTGCTTTCTGAAAGCAAAGAGAACATAAATACTTATTGATGAAGATAAAGAATACAGCCAAAAGTGTGGGTTGCACCTCAAAGTAAAGAAAACTAAAATCCTCACCACTGGTCTATAAATAACAACATGATAAATGGAGAAAAGACTGAAGTTGGTAAAAAGTTCATTTTGCTTGGATCCATCATCAAAACTCTTGAAAGCAGCAGTCAAGAAATCAAATGACATACTGCATTAGGTAAATCTGCTTCACAAATCCTCTTTAAAGAGTTTAAGAAAAAAAAAATGTCAGTTTGAGGACTAAGGTATGTCCGATCCAAGCCATGGTGTTTTCAATAGCCTCATAAGCAAATGACAGTTGGACAATGAATAAAAAAGAGTATAGAAGAATTTATGCATTTGAATTACAGCGTTGGAGAATAATATTAAAAGTACCATGGTTTCCCTTGCTTACTACTGTAACATAGACACTTGAGGGGGAGAGAATGGAATAGCCAGAAACATGCTTGTAAGTCCATCTACAGCCCATAACTAATTGGAATACCTAAAATGGGGCTAGAACTTGCATAAGACCATAGGTGGATTCTAGATCCCCACCCAGAATTTTCTGAGGTGGGAAATTTCCACTGGCAAGGATAAGCAGACCAGTCTGGAGCAGCTAGAAGAACAGAAGATACTTCTTGAAAGAAAGACCAGCAGGAAAAACAGTAACAACAGTCCAATTGACTACTACAAGAACAAGCAAGTTGTTCTCCAGGGAGCCATGAGCGCAAATGGTCGGATCCCCTCAAGGCAAACCCCTTTCTAAGACTGAGACTCAACGGGAGTACACGGGCAGCTATATTGTCTTGCTGGTAATCACATCAGTCTACTGATAAGGGGAAGTAGGGGAAAAACAGCAATGAAGTTGTAAGCATGTCCAACCACGTTCAACAGACTCCTGCCCACCTGGATTCAGACCTGGTTAGCCAGCATTATTGCAAGACCTGGGGACTCCTGGATCCAGGCACAGGGATATGGCCACAGAGGATTAGAGTGGAGAGTGAAGCATCCAGCTGATATGAAGTGAGGGGAGATGCACAAGAACACACATACTTGCAGATAACACTCATTTGACCTGGCTTCATTGGGTGGATGATCAGAACTTGACTAGAAGAAGAAAGAAGAGGAAAAAAGAGTAATCTGCTACAATTTGATGAACTTGACCTATACTTATGGATGTAGTAGCTCAAAAGAGGGAACAAATGTTTATAGCAAGGAGCATTCCCACCTCCTCAGTATACAGGGTTAACAGGGATGGGCAACTTAGACATTGGCTACCCAAAATGGGGGGACTACAAAGGCAGGAAGTGACTGGCTTACAAGCTTTCAAGAGGGAGTCTAGTTTCAGGGTTATAGGGGAAAGTAGAATCTCCACTGAGTGGTTTCCAACCTGTCTGGGCAGAGCTGGTGAAAGGAAATGGGGATGACTCTTGTAGTTCAATAGTGAATAATTGCTATCAGGACTGACTGTGAATGTTGCAAATGTAAAGGTAGACATTTTGTAACAAAAGGAGGGGAGTGGTTGATCTTGCCATATAGGAGTGGATCTTCTCCTGGGACCATCAAGGGAGAAGATCAGAGTGTGGGACCCTATCCAGAGAAGCAGTGACACTAGAGATGGAGGTAGAGACAATGACGTGGAGAGATGGAGCTGCTGGGGACCCTGGACTCAGGGAGGGAGGTGGGTTGTGTGCTGATGGCTGGGAGGCAGGCTTATGGGGTGTGCCCTTTTGTTGTTTAAATGGTTGTATATTCCTGAGTGCTTCAGTGTACATCAAAAAACAAATAAACAAACAAACAAAAACCCAGAGGGAATGCTGTTGAATGATGATGCATGGAGGGGATTGTAATCATTGTAATGAAATGAAATATGATAGGATGAGTGTAAAGCTGATGTTCTTCCAATTCACAATAAAAACTTAAAAAAAAAAAAAAGTACCATAGACTGTCAGAAGAACCAACTAATTTATTTTAGAAGAGGTCCAACTAGAATGCTCCTTAGAAACCAAGATGACCAGACTTTGTCTCTCATATTTCAGACATATTGTCAGACCCTGGAGAAGGACATCATGCTTTGTAAAGTGGACTGTCAGCAAAAAAGAGGGAGACTCCCAGTGAAATGGATTGGCACAGTGGCAGCATCAATGGGCTCAAGCACAACGAAGGTTGTAAGATTGTTGCAGGACTGGACAACTAACAAAAATAAATCATATGTATTAGGAAACCTGGTGGTGCTTTGTGATAGGCATTGGATTACTATCAGAAAAGTTTATAGTTCAAACCTACTAGATGCTCCATGGGAGATGTCATTGAGTTTATTCTGACTCATACCTACCCTATAGGACTGCCCTATGGGGTTTCCAAGAGTGTAATCTTTATGAGATTAGATGACTTTATCTTTTTTTTGCCAAGGAGCCACTGATGGTTCATAACACTGACCTTTTGATTAGCAGACAAGTTTTCAAGCACTGTGTTACTAGGGCTCATTAACTAATGTGTTACCCATTGCCAGGAATTCATTGCTGTTGTAAGTGTCGTTTAGTTGGTTCCAACTCACAGCAACCCTTATATGGTTTATTAGGTTTTAAATCTTCATGTGAGCAGAAAACTTCATCATTGTTCCATGGGGAAGTTTGCAGGTTCTAACCTCAGACCTTGTGGTTTGCAGACCACTGCTTATCATATGGAGTCACTTTGCTCCACCAATCTTGTGATTCAATGACTTTGTGATCCAGTACTTATTCTGCAGCACCACATCAGGACTTTTATATAATTCTCACCACAGTCTATGAAGTGTTATTAACTGTTCACCTACATTTTAAGTAATGGGAAACTGAAAATGTGTGGTTAAGTAACTTTCCCATGGCTACATAGCTAGAAAACAGAAGAACTGGGACTCAAATCTATTTTCAAAGAGTATATTTATTACCAACCACAGGCTATATGAATATAAACTGATATAGCAATGTCACAGACAAATTAGAAGTGAAATGTTGGGAGGTAAGAAAATAATTAGAAAATCCCTTATTTATTTATTCCATATCCAAGTTTCCAGACAGGTTATTTTGAAATTATTAATTTTCTATTATTTTTAGACATTATGCAAAGACTTTCTAGATGATTTCAAAAATCCAATAGACCTTTGTTCTAGTGTTTTTAGTTTCTGAATGATAAAAGCAGACTTCCTCAGGGAAGTCAAGAAGGGTCAGGTTCCATAGTGGTAGAGATTTATGGAAAACAAAAGGTGCATTCTATAATTTTTCACTCTCACAATTTCAGGGTAAAGCTATTTTATATTTCCACTTTGCTGCCCATGAAGCTAAATGAGTTCTGAAAGAAAAGGGTTTTACTTTATTTGATAACACTACCTGGTTTTCCATTAGTGGTCAAGATCATTTTAGTTTTGTTGGCAGATAATTCTAGAAAACACAAACCTAGTTTTGTGTTTTACCAATACCTCAACTTCTCTTAGTCTCTGATCTTTGTGTTTATCTATTTGCTAGCAAGTCAATGTGGTAGAGATAGCATTCACCTTCATTCAAGCCCAATGATAATTATCTAGAACAATCTCTTGCTCCTGAGCACCCACCCCTCACCCCACACCCCACTATCCTTCCTGAATAGGTTCCATACATGTCAACAGTAAGAACCTGCCAAACTTTGTTGGGTGTGTTTGAACTCAAGTCTCCACCTGACATTAGCCCTAAATCCCAAATTGTGACCTATTTCTCTGCCTTTTCTTTCTGGAAGGCTTTTCATAACCATTTTTAAAGAATTCAGGCAACATTCCTGAGTGATACTTTGGACCCTAAATTCATATGTGACTTAAGTTCCAAAATTCCAGTGTTATATAGGAAGTACCACATATACTGTATTTTTTAGTAAGAATAGATTTTAGACAGTTCCTAACTCAGGGTGTCTCCAGTTTGAATGTGAGTAAAAAAAGGCACATAAAACATAGCAGCTCTCTTGATTAAGTGTACACTGCATGATAGTAGTACTGGGGTGGCACTGTGGGTTAATGCAGCACTGGGCTGCAAGGACGGTTGAACTGCAAGGTTGCTGCTTCTGGCTCACCATCCGCTCCTCGGAAACCCTATACAGAGTACCTATGGGTCGGATCCGATTTGATGACATTTAAAAACAGCAGCAGCCTATTAGAAGCAGAGGACTAAAACTGAATTTTTTAAACTTCTTACCAACAGTACCATTAAAAAATAGAACTAGACAACACTTCTTTGTAGATTATTTTTCCTTTTATATTCTGTTATATGCTAATGTTTCCTGGTGTTTCTGTGTTGGTTTTCTGTACCATTTCCTGTGCCAAATCAATTAAACTGTTTGTGAATTTGATCTGTCTGTTTTATATACTGATAAAAGAGCTGATAAAGCACCTTCAAAAAATAAACTACCTTCTTCTATGATGATACTATACATTGCATACTAGCTAATGATCTGGGTTCCTTCTGAAATGTTCTGTCCTAGTGAAGATTACATTCATGTACCAAAAACAAGGCTGTAACTAAGATATGATGGACTGACCCCTAAGCTATCTATCAGAATTTTTTTTTTTAAATCACTGATATACTTGAGCTTATTGTACTAAAGGATCTCTGTGTTCTGGTGTGGTGCTATAATGTAAGCACTGCACTGCAAAGTTGGTTTGAGCTAAAAGATTGGTGATTCAAACTCATCAGCCATCCTCATAAACCCTATACAGTGTTACTATGAGTCAGAAGTGATTCAAGACTCTTTAATAAAAATAACAAAGTATTAGTTGGTCCCAATATCCCAAAAGGGAGCCAAGGTTCATATATTTCCACCAGTATCTAAGGAGCTGGAGGTTTACAGAATTGCAGCTAGAACCAGGAGAGAGCGTCCTTTTCAGGAGAGAGATCTCAAAGAGCATCAAGGCTAACTGCCATCATTGAAGTGACTCCACATTGAGCAAGTCACTTCACATCCTGTTGGAAATGAATTTAGTCCTAATGTTCAAAATCTGCCTTATCCCCTTGCCTTTTGATGAACTCAGGAAACAACAGCTGTGGTTCTTCCAACCATAACTGTACTTCCATCTTCTAGCTTAGGTTCTCAAAAGCACCTGTCTTAAGTATTTATGAACTTTGGTTTCCCTTTTTTTTTTTTTTTAACTAATAAAACTATATGTTCCCTATAAAAAATGTAAAAGAGAAGCCACATTATGAGATCAAATTAACAAGAGAAAAATTATAAACATACAGACAATATATATTGGTTTAATTTTAAGAAGATAAGAGCAAGGACTGTTAATCTCTCTAAGATAATGCATTTATGCACTGCTAGTTCTTTCCCCCAATTTCAGTTCCAGAAAATCTGCAGAATAATGAGTATAAATTTACTGTGATAACTGAAATAAGAGGTCAAAAACATCCTTTAACTGGTGTGAAAAGGGAAAGCTGGAGAACACAGGAGTCAGTCTGAAGAAAGGAAAATCCTGATTCAACTGAAGGAGCAGATATTGGAGTGGAGCGTCTAAGTCTTGCCCTTGTTGCTTCCCCACATTGCATTGATGTGTGAGGTAGCCTTCAAGATGTCACATGAGTCTTAGTTCTTTATATAGTTTTGTCTAGTCCCCGTCAGTGAATAAATGTAGGCTGTGAAATTAGCTCTATAGTTCAGTAATGAAAATTTGACACAGGTCAAATCATCATTATTTCCACTCACCTGATGTCTACTGCTTATAAAAGGAAGTTTTTAAAATTGGGAAAAAGCAGCAGCCATCCTGGAGTTTCCTTGTTTTGACTGGAAACTTACATCCTGGCAATACCTTACTTTGACTCTCTAGCATTACTTTTCAACGGATGAAGAAGCATTAGTATTACAGAATGCATTTTGAATGATAGGTTTTCATTCTACACAAAATACAAACCCAGTACACACTAGTTGAAGACTTGGGGATGAAGACTACTTTGAGCTGTATGCCAGCACATTAAAAGATTTCTAGGAGTCCTGGTGTGGCACTGTGGGATAAGGAACTAGACCAAAAGGTCACTTTGAACCACAAGGTTGGCAGTTCAAACACCCTAGCCACTACTTGGAAACCCTATACAGGGTTACCATGAGTCGGAACAAACTCTATGGCATTTAGCAACAATAGCAACAAGTCTTGAATGAATGTGTCCTTCCATGGCTGCTACCTTGAGGTCAGGTTCTAACTTCAGATGGACCATGTATCTGTGACATAAGTGGAAGCACAAGGAATCTCAGGATATAAAAACAAAACCCATTGCTGTTGGGTTAATTCCAACTCATAACAACTCCATAGGGTTCCACAGGCTGTAATACTCACAGAAGCAGACTACCACATCTTTCTTCCTTGGAGTGATTGGTGGGCTTGAACCATCAGTCTTTGAAATAGCACCCAAGCACTAAACCACTGCACCACCTTGGTTGCTCTGTCAAGATGTAAGAGCTAAAATTGTGCCCAAGGGTGATGCAAATACAACAAGCTTGTTTTAATAAGCATCTTTTTATTAAAAATAGTAGACCTGCTCTTTTTAAATGGTGATTGTTGAGATTGTTATTTTTACTTTGTTGTTTTTAAGTGACTTTGAGTTGGTTCTGGTTCCAACTCATAGTGATCCTGTACAGGGTTTCTGAGGAGCGGCTGGTGGTTTTGCATCACCAACCTTACAGTTAGCTGTCCAGTGCTTAGCCTACAGAAGAACCACATCAGGACCCTTTCATTTTAGGAAATCTGTAAAAAAAGAAAGTACAAGCTTGCTATAAAAGATTCTATGTGTACGTTTTGACATAGAATCTCTGTGGGGAAAGAAGAAAGGGAGTATTGGCTATCTATTCTGATACTCTAGTTTTTTTGGTGGTCTGCAGGGAGAAAAGAGTTGAGCTGACACCAAAGAGTAGGGCTTTTGTCTGAGTTAACTTTTAAGGATGGCTTGGCTCTCCCTCTTCCTTCTTTCTCAGAATGTATATGCTCTCATTGTTATTGTTCATTGACCTTCTCACTCTTCTGGAAGGCAGGTAAGCTTGCTGAGGAATCTCTGCTTCAGTGTTGGAGCAGATGTAGGCACATCTGTTTCCAGTGAAGATATTCTAGTAGCTGAGCTCATAAATTATCAGGCAACACGTTATGTCAAACTTATTCCAGGAAATGAAACAGAAGATCTTTAGGTAGCTATATCTTAAAACCAACCAGTAGCCATCAACCACAAACTGCTCACACAGCAACTCACAGACTCTCACACGGCTCTAATAAAGTAGCCGCTCCGCGGGAGAAAGATGAGGCTTTCTACTCCCGTAAGGATTTACACCCTCGGAAACCCTGTACAGGGTTGTTATGGGTCGGAACCAACTCGACGGCTCTTAACAACAACAACAATATAAATCATAAGGATTTCTACTATCTCTGTAAGAATGGAGTTTCCTATTGAGTACTAACTCCAATATGTACTGAATGTATGAAAGAAAAAAATTTTTGTATGACAAGGTAACACATGTAAGCAAAATTTTGCTAAAGATA
>NW_006408534.1:28185118-28186631 GCF_000296735.1 Chrysochloris asiatica
GTAGGTTCAGACCCATTGTGACACTATGTACAACAGAATGAAACACTGCCAGGTCTTACATCATCCTCACAATTGCTGCTACACTGGAATGCTTTGGTACTACCACTGTGCTGACCTTTCACTTTACCCAGCATGATGTCCTTCGTCTGGGACTAGTTGCTTCTGATAATATGTCCGATGATGTGAGATGGTATCTGGTCTTCTTGATGTCTCAGGAGCATTCTGGTTGTACTTCTTTCAACACAGATTTGTTTGTTCTTCTGGCAGTCCATGGTATCTTTAACATTCTTATCCAACACCCTAACTAAAATTAATAAATTCTTCTATAGTCTTGCTTATTCACTTATCATGCATATGAGGCAAATGGAAATACCATCGCTCAGTTCAGGCACACTTTAGTCCTCAAACTGACATCTTTGCTCTTCAACACTTTAAAGAGTTCCTGTGCATACTGCAGTATGTTGTTTGATTTCTTGACTGCCGCTTTCTTAAGTACTGATGGTGGGTTTGAGTAAAAACGAAGTCTTAAATAACTTCAATCTTTTCTCCATTTATCATGATGTTGTTTATTGGTCCTGTCATGAGAATATTTGTTTTCTTTATATTGAGGTGCTACCCATACTGAAGTTTGTGATTTTTTTAATCTTCTTTAGTATTTTAAGTCTTCTTCACTTTCATCAAGCAAGGTTGCATCATCTGCATATCACAGATTGTTGAGTATTGCTCCAATCCTGATACCATGTTCTTCTTCATATGATCCAGCTTCTTGGATTATTTGTTCAGCATATAGATTAAATAAGTATGGTGAAAGAACACAACCGTGGTACACACCTTTCCTGATTTTAAATGGTTAAGTGTCCTCTTATTCTGTTAGAACGACTGCCTCTTGATCTATGTACAGGTTCCTAATAAGCACAATTAAGTATTCAGGAATACACATTCTCAGCAGTGTTGTCCATACTTTGTCATGATCCACAGAGTCAAAAACCTTAGCACAGTCAATAAAGCACAGGTAAGTATCTTTATGGTATTCTCTGTTTTCATCCAAGATCCATCTGAAATCAGCAATGATATCCCTTGTTCCACATCTTCATATGAATCCTGCTTGAACCTCTGGCAGTTCCTGTCAATGTACTGCTGTTTTTGGATGTGATATCATTCCTCTTTAATTTCTCATTCTCAGCATAGTAAACCATGTGATTGTCATATTCACAATGCCAATGCCAGTCCATTTCAGCTTGCTAATGTCTAGGATATTGATGATTATGTGCTCCATAGTCATTTTTGACAACTTCCAATTATCTTAGTTTCATACTTTGTTCATTCCATGTTCCAAATTTTAAAGGACGTTTGTAGCTGTTTCTCCTCATTTTGAGTTTTGCCCCATCAGCAAATGAAGATCCTGAATGGTTTACTCCATTTGTATTCTCATGGTCAACTCTACATTGAGGAATCAGCTCTTACTCCATTGTATTTTGATAGCTTTCCAACCGGAGGGGCTCGTCTTCTGGCA
>NW_006408534.1:28187760-28190097 GCF_000296735.1 Chrysochloris asiatica
GGACATCAGGCTTGGTTAAGTGAAGAGTCAGTGAAAAAGAGAAAGACCTTCAAAAAGACGGATTGACACATGGGCTGCAACAATGCGACCAGACATAAGAATGATTATGAGGATGCTGCAAGACCATGTAGTGTTTCATTCTGCTGTACATAAGGTCACTATTAGCTGTAACCAAAAAGAATGCTTCTATGATTGTTCTTCTATGTGTCTTCTGGGGATTATAAATTAAGATTATCTCTCCAATATAAATCTAGGTCTAGAATGTCCTGCTTATATGAAATGTACATATGCTAGTTACTGTTGTAATTGGTAAAGACATGAAGATGTAAGAATTTTCACACACTTTGGTGGAACGTAATGTGAGAAAATTGCTTTTTGAAAATCACTTGGCATTTTGCTTTTTACTTGACAGTTCCAGTTCCAAGTAACTGACATCAGATGCTAATATCAGATGGATATTTGTTGAAAGACTATTTTTTGATTAGCAGGTAAGTTTAACTAACAGGTAAGTAATTTATCTTTAAACATTTTTATGAAGTTATTCAATCGATAACTTTCAAAACTATTTAAAGGAATTCAGTAAAATTAGTTATACATATATATAACCAAAACTATTGTCATGGAGTTGATTCTGACCCACAGTAAGACTAGAGGACAGAGTAGAACTTCCCACTGGGTTTCCAAGACTGCCATATTTATAGACGCAGACTGCCCTAGCCATCTTCCTAGGAAAGGCTACTGTGTTAGAATCTCTTCATTTAACCACGCTGTCACCAAGGTTCCTTACATAAAAGGGGCCTTAAAAAACACTGTGGAAAAAATGCAATTAAAAGATAATTAAATTCTTCCACAAGCTTTTTGAATCCTCCTTGTATGTTGTTGTTAAGTGCTATTAAATCAGTTTCCACTCATAGCAACCCTTTATAAGGTTTCCAAGGAGCGGCTGGTGAGTTTAAACCACCAAATTTGGAATTCAAACTGAGCTTGTGGTCCAGTGCTTTATTCCACAGTACCATACCACGACTATTGTGTATATATAACTATATTGTATGTATAACTATATTAGCATACACTCTACCATAGGAGTATTTATCCCAAGCATTTCAATAAAAAATCCACAAGTCTGAAATCTCTGAAAGTCATTCCAAAAGAGATTATTTAGTCATCATTTCCACCAGACAACCTTCCCTGAGCACATACCCCCACTCCCTGCCCTCCATTCTGTCATGTGCCCAGTTACTGTGTCCTGTCTGTTCTCTCTCCTCTCTCCTGAATGATACTGCAGCAGAGTGATTTAAAAACAGAGATGATGGGTCAAACTCCCAGGATTTTGATCCTGGCTTCACCACTTACTACTTGTGTGTCCTTGGACAAGCACCTGAAGTCCCCATCAAAAAGTGGGGAAAAGCATAATCCCTATATCATAAAATGTGCTGCTATGTTAACTAATTTGTGACCTAGTTAAGTAAGAAATCAATGAAAATAATTTATGGAAGGCCTGACACTTGTTAGGCACATGATAAATTTTTGTTCTTTTATGGACTCCTAGGTGTGGCATATAGAATAAACACTGGACTGCTAACCACAAAGTCAGCAGTTCAAACCCACCACCTACTCCTTGAAAACCCTATACAGAGTCACTATAATTCAGAACTGAGTAGATGACAACAAAATTATGAGCCAGCTAATACTATTAGCTAGCATTAGGCAAATCTGATGCACAAGACCTCTTTAAAGTGTTCAAGAGCAAAGAAGTCAGTTTGAAGATAAAGGTGCATCTGACCCAAGCTATGGTATTTTGAAAAGTTTTATATGCATGTGAAAGTTGGATGGTGAATAAGAAAGACCAAAGGAAAATTGATGCATTTGGATTATGGTGTTGGAGAAGAATATTGAAATCACATTGGACTGCCAGAAGAACAAATCTGTGTTGGAAGAAGTACAGCCAGAATGCTCTTTCAAATTGGCCATACTTGGTCTCTCATACATTTGACATGTTATAAGGAGGGAACAGGACATCATGCTTGGTAAAGCAGAGGGTCAGTGAAAAAGAGAAAGATCTCCAAAGAGACAGATTGGCAAGGTAGCAAAAACAATGGACTCAAGGATACCAATGATTGTGAGGTTGGCACAGAATCAGGCAGCATTTCATTCTTTTGTGCATTGGGTTATGAGTTGGAATGCACTCAATGGCACCTAACAACATTTGCTGCTTTATGACATAGTGGATTACATGTTGGATTATTAAGCACGTGGTCAGCAGTTCAAATCTACCAGTTTCTCTACAGAAGAAAGATGAGGCTTTCTGCTCCCTTAGAGATTTTTCAGCCTCAAAAA
>NW_006408534.1:28190962-28192259 GCF_000296735.1 Chrysochloris asiatica
TTGTTGTTATTGTCATTAAGTACTGTCAAGTCATAGTTTCAACTAATAGACAGCCAGCATAAGGGTTCCAAGAAGCAGTTGGTGGGTTTGAACCACTAACCTTATGGTTTGCAGTCCAGTGCTTATCCTCCAGTGCCACACCAGGACTCCATCCTAGTAAAATTCAACTCAATGTAGGGCAAACACTAACATGACTATGCTACAAAAAAAAAAAAAAATCAAAGATAAAAGAAGACTCCAGGTTTAAGAGAGTGTGGAGAACACACTATTCCTTTTAGAACTACAGAAACACAATGGAAATAAATCAGAAGATACAACACAGTACAACACCTAAAATAATGCAAGGAACACCATCAAAGGAGCTGTTGGCTGGCAAAATAGAGCAACATAAACCACAGCCTAGAATACCTGCAAAGGCTATGTTTGCAAGAATAAGATGACCGATGGGCAAAACTTGGAAGGGGCTTTGTACACGAATACCACTATGAAGAGAACAGAGGAGGAAAAACGAGTGGGAAAGAGTGGTTAATTGAAGTTCTCAGAAATTGGCCTTACCAACAACAACCTTCCCAAGTCTCCTAAGGATAGAATGAAAAAAGTCACATTTTTACCCCCCCCAAAAAAAAGGGGGGAGGGGGGGTGGATAGAGACAGAAGTTTTCTTGTAAAGAATCTGAACAAACGGCCTAAGAGAAGTAGGATATGCATGGTGGTGCTCCAGAGTTTAAATACACACACATGCATAAGAAATGATGAAAGAGATAAAATTCAGAAAATAAAAAACAAAACACAGAAAACTTCTAATTGGTAGCTTTACTAATGTCTTAAGTCAGGATCCATGGGAAATAGGTTCGAGAGAGATTTGCATGCTCCAAAATGAAGAGAGCCAGGGAGTGAAGGAAGCAAAATTGAGCAAAGAGGAAAGTTGGCTTGTGATGCAGTTGTAGTTAAGGCCCCTGACAATCCTACATGGTGCTCAGGAACTGGGCCCTTTAGATCCTTCTAAAATTGGAGTCAGAGACAAGATTTTATACCTCTCCATCTCAAATCTTTAATGGTTAATTATTAGATTCCAGTCAGCCTGGAGAAAACATTTGCATAAAACCTGAGAAAGGGGTCAGTAGACAATGCCTGGATCAGCTCAGCATGGAGTGGGAGAATGAGTGACTCTGTATTCAAGAGAGATCTGGGTAGTACAACAGAGCAACCATCACACATATATTGTAAATAGCACCTTACCCATAAAGTAAGAAACTAATGACAAATGGATATGCTTATATAAAGTAATGATATAAAAA
>NW_006408534.1:28192708-28201121 GCF_000296735.1 Chrysochloris asiatica
TAGCTATGTTTGTAAAACTTCAGAGCACCAAATATAAAGAAAAAATCCTAAAATTTTGTGTGTATGGAGGGGTGGGAGGTAAACAGCTTGCCAAGGATCATGCATCATGAAGACATCTAATTTATCACCAGTAATGCCTCCAAATTCTAAAGAAAATGACTTTAACCTAGAATCTCATACCAAACAAATTATAAATCAAAACTGAGTTCAGATCAGAGCCACTTTTTAGATATAACAGTTCAGAAAATTTACCTTTCACAAAATCTTTATTACAAACTTGCTTAAAGATGTGCTCCAGTAAAATGAAGGAATAAAGCAAGAAGGATAAAGAATGTGATTCAGGATCCAAACCACAAGAGCAATGTTGTTGTTAAGTTGGTTCCAATTCATAGCTACTCTGTATAGGTTTTCCTAGGAATGGCTGGTGAGTTTGAATGGCCAGTCTTGACATTCAAACTGATCTTGCAGTTGAGTGCATGTCCACAGCACAACACTGGTGTTAAGTCAATTCCAACTCATGCAACTCTATAGGGCAGATTAGGACTGCTCCACAGGGTTTTTGATGCTTTGAAACTTTATGGGAGCAGAAAGCCTCATCTTATTCCCAAGGAGCAGCTGCTGAATATGAAGCACTAGCCTTATAGTTAGCAGTCCAATGTTTAATCCTTACAGTATAGAAAAGTACGGTTTCAGAAGTGAAACCTCTTGCAACAAGTGTTCTTAGATTAGATAGTATAATTGAGATGTTGAAACAGTGTACTATTTTCATAAAAGCTGATGATGCTAGATTTTTAAAAAGACAACTGGAAGCAAAAGGGAAAAAAGAACAACAAATCAATTGTAATACAAGAAACATATTGTCATAGTACTATGGTTCTGCAGTAAACAATTTTACTTAATTAATAAAATAAATACACTTTCTTGATTTTAAAATCTTAGAATGGTTCTTTAGAAAAAAATAAACAGAAAAATTAATTAAGGCTAAAAAATATGCAAAGGTTGGAAATCTAAAAGTAAAGTTGAAGAAGAGTTGAAAGGTAGGAATCGGGAAATGATATGAGAATCTCCTTATTCTCCCAAGTGGGTAAGTTAAGAGGCACTGTGTAAACATAATGATCAAAAAACTAATTTGAAAGATACTAAAATACAAAATAAACCAATAGAAAAATAAAAGTACTGATATCAGTGTATGTCAACCAGATCTCACATTAATGTAATGAGTAAAATTCCCATGACAAAGCCCATAGTTAATGTTTAAATTAATAAATCAAATAATGGCTACATATGTAAGCTTTTGGGAGTCCTGGTGTGATGCTGTAGGATAAACACTTGACTGATGACCACAAGGTCAATGGTTCAAACCTACCCAGCTGCTCCTCAGAAAGCCTATAAAGGGTTGATATGAGTTGGTACTGACTTGATGGCAATTACCAACAACAACAACAATGAAATGCTTGAGTTGTGATACTGAAGAACTCTATGGGTAAAATATTAAATAGTGCAGGAAGCATCAAAAGAAAATGGAAGAAATACACAGTGATTATACCAAAAAGAATTGGTCAATGCTCAACTATTTCAAGAGGTAGCATATGATTAAGAACCAATGGTACTGAAGGAAGAAGTCCAAGCTGCACTGAAGGCAATGACAGAAAACAATGCTCTAAGAAATAGCAGAATGCAAATAGAAAAGTTTCAACATACTGATGTAGTACTGGAGGCACTCACTTATCTAGGCCTAGAAATTTGGAAGACAGCTACCTGGCCAACTGATTGGAAGAGATCCATATTTGTGGTCATTCCCAAGAAAGGTAACCCATCAGAATGTGGAAATCATCTAACAGTATCATTATTATCACAAGTAAGAAAAATTTTACAGAAGCTAATATAAACATGGTTGCAACATTATATTGAGAGACTGCTGCCAGAAATTCAAGTCAGATTCAGAAGAGGATGTGGAATGAGGAATATGAATGTAAGATAAATCTTGGTTGAAAGCAGCGAATACCAGAAAAAAAGTTTATTTGTGCTTTGTAGACTATGCAAAATAATTCAACTATGTGAATCATAAAAAACTATGGATAACATAGTAAAGAATGGGTACTCCAGAATGCTTCATTATGTTCATCAGAAGTTTGTATATAAACCAAGAGGCAGTCATTTGAATAGAACAAGGGGATACTGAATAGTTTAACATCAAGAAAGGGTGTGCCAATGTTATATCTTTTCACTATATTTATTCAACCTGCAAAATGAGCAAATAATCTTAGAAGCTGGGTTATATGAAGAACATGGCATTAGGAATGAAGTAAGACTCATTAACAACCTGCAATATGACTATGATACAATCTTGCTTGCAGGAAGTGAGGAGGACTCAAGATACTGATGAAGATCAAACACTACAATTGGATTGTACTTCAATGTAAAGAAAACAAAAGTTCTCACAATAGACCAATAAAGGACATCATGTTAAATGAAAAAAGATGGAAGTTTTCAAAGATTTAATTTTACTTGGATCCATAATAAACAGTCATGGAAATAGCAGTCAAAAAATCAAACAACATATTGTATTAGGCAAATTGTCTGCAAAAAAAGCTCCTTTAAAGTGTTCAAGAGCAAAGATGGGACTTTGAGGACTAAATCATTTTCAATCACCTCATATGCATGTAAAAGTTGGATAATGAATAAGGAAACCATGCATTTGAATTATGGTGTTGGAGAAGAATACTGAAAGTACCATGAGCTGTCAGAAGAACAAACAAATCTGTTTTGGAAAAAGTACAATCAGAATGCCCCCTAGAAGCAATGATGGTGAGACTTCATTTCTCATTCCTTGGGCATGCTGTCAGGATAGATAAGCTCCTGGAGAAGGACATGCTATTTGGAAAAGTAGATCAGCTAAAAAGGGGACAACCCCAATGAGAAGGACTAACACAAGTGTAGCAACAATGGGCTCAAACATAAAAATTGTGGGGATGGAGCAGAACCAGGCAATTTTTTTGGCTTGTTGTATATAGCGTCTCTATAAGTCAAAACCAACCTGATGGCATCTAACAAAAATAACAACATGTATTTTCGTTTGAATTATGCAGAACACCTCCCCTTTCCCACCAAAAAAAAAAACCAAACAGACATGCTTCAAATTGTTCATTTCAGCCAGTAGAATTGAAAATGTATCAAAACATGACAGGGACTTTAGCTTATAAATCATGATGTACCTTTTGATACATCATGGTCCTGGTGTGGTGCTGTGGGTTAATGCGCCAGACTGCAAAGACATTTGAACTGTAAGGTCAGCAGTTCAGGCTCACCAGCTGCTCCTCAGAAACCATATACAGAGTTGCCATGAGTCAAAACTGACTCAATGGCACTTAACAATAACAATGACCTTTTGATCATGTAAATATATTACTGACATAAAGTTGCAGATAGATAGGTTATTGAAATAACAATGAATGATAGATAAAACATAAATAGATAGATACATATATATATACATACATATATACATACATACATAAGGTAGATAGATAAATATATAGTTTTAAAAAGTGAATTAAAAGAAATCTGAAAAAGAGTAAATTCATAGGTATTCTCTACTTTTTTCCAGTTTGCAATTAACTTTTGGTTGAAAACCATCGGAATCAAAAAAAGAAAGAAAAAGAAAACAAAAAGCCTAATTTTAGTAAGTGATGTTTTTAGGTAAAAGACAATTCAACGTAACAAATATTTATTGAATATTTTCTAAAGCTAGGAGCAACGCTAATTTCTACAAAGAATGTCGATATGAGTAACTCACTAAGCATGCTCTCACACACATTATTATTTATCTGTAAATAGACAACAATTTTACAATTAAGCAAAGTAAAAAGTAGAATAACTGGTTACACAAACAACAAACGCAATAACGAGACACAGGCATTTCAAAAGAAGAAACTCACACAGTTGGAAAATAGTGAGTTCCTTAAGAAGACTCAGTCTTTAGGACTGTAGAATCCAGTTGTATTGATCACTAAGGAAGAAGAGAAGTAGAATAAAATCAGATTGTAAGGTTCTTGAATGCCAAGGAATGCATACTTCATTCTGTATTCGCTGAATGTTTTTAGTAAGTGGTGAAGAGAAGGCCAATACAGCAATCAGGATAGCTAGGTTATGCTGCTATAAACCCAAAATTTTTCTAGCATAAAATAACAAAGCTTATTTCATTCTCATGCTATCTATTTATCAGGGTTTGACAGGGCAAATTTTTATTCATTGCAGTCACTGTGGAAAACAGTCTAATAAAGAAGTCACCATCTCAAACACTGCTGGTCATTGTCTATAGGAAAAAACAGAACCTTTGAAGATGTTTCACTGTAAAGTAAAATTTCTGCCCAGGAATAGCACACATTATTCTGGCTCACAGCTCATTGCCCAGAAATAATTATAGGGCTCATTCAACCACAAGAAGCCAGAAAAATAAATCCTGTATATGGAATGGAAAGAAATAGAAATATTTGGAGAAGGTCGTTAATGATTACCATAGTGGGTGTGTGGGTTTGGACATGAGAAGAATTTTAATCAAGGTGTGTCTTAAGAAGACAATTGTGTTTATCAATGTACATTCTGAAATATGGAACTTGATGTTCATTAAGCAAAAAAAAAATGTTATTCCAATACTTAGGTTCTTACTCATATTAGCTACCTGACTAAATATGAAATACCACTCTTTGTACAGCAAAGGGAACCCTGTTGTTGTTGCTTTTGTTGTTAGGTGCCATTGAGTGAGTTCTGACTCATAGGAACCTTATGCACAACAAAATGAAACACTGCCAGGTCATGCACCAACCTCACAATTGTCATGCTTCAGCCCACTGTTGCTGCCACTATGCCAGTTCATCTCATTCAGGGTCTTTCTCTTTTCTACCAAGAATTATGGCCTTCTTCAGGGACTGGTCCCTTCTGATAATATGTCTGAAATATGAGATACCAAGCCTCACCATCTTGACTTCTAAGAAGCAATTTCGCTGTTCTTCTGGTGACACAAAATTAAATACTTTGCTATTAACCAAAAGGTTGTCAGCTCAAACACACTCAACAACTTGGTAAAAGAAAGATCTGGAACTTTGCTCCTGTTAAGATTCCTAGACACTCTACTTCTAGCCTGCCATTAAGAGATGCTGGACATCAAAATGAACTTGATGGTACTTAACAACAGCAGAATAGAGCAAAGAGTTAAACCAGTCTAGGAATTAAGTCTAGGACTTAAACTACTTACTGATGAAGAACAAAGCCCTTCAGTGTGGCTTGCACCTCAATGATATGTAAACAAAATTCCTCACCAATGAAGCATTATATAGTATTATGATATATGGAGATAAAATTAAAGTTGTAAAAGACTTCATTTTGCTAGGAACCACTAACAACACTCATGGAAGCAGCAGTCAAGAAATCAAACGATGTATTGCATTAGACAACTCTGCTGCACAAGACCTCTTTTATGTATTCAAGAGCAAAGATGTCAGTTTGAGGACTAAGGTGAGCCTGATGTCAGCCATGGTATTTTCAATAGTCTCATATGCATGTTGGTTGAAAGTTGGACAGTGAATAAGGAGGAGTAGAAAAATTGATGCGTTTAAGTTATGGTGCTGGAGAATATTAAAAGTACCTTGGACTACTATAAGAACAGACAAATCTGTGTTAGAAAAAGTACATCCCAATGCTCCTTAGAAATGAGGATGGTATACTTTGGACATATTATCAGGAGGGACCTGTCCCGGAAGAAAGAGATCAGGCTTGGGTCAGTGAAAAAGAAGAATATCTCCTACAGGATGGAATGGTACGGTGACAGCAGCAATGGGCTCATAAAAATGATTGTGAGGATGGTGCAGGACTAAGCAGTATTTCATTCTGTTGTTCATAGGGTCACTATGAGTAGGAACTGACTTGCTCAACAGCACCTAAAACAACAACATGGATTTAGAAAGAAATACACAAGACATTAGGAGAGGAAGATTAAAAATCCAAGGATGTTTTCATTTTTCTATTTATTTTAATTTAATTTGAGTTTTCCATAACTTTGATGGTCAACCTTTTGAAGAAATTTCTAGAACATTTTTTACTAGTAGTAATTAAAAACAGAATACTTTGAAATAAAAAACACATGTTTATAACCAGCTTCCAAAGGTCAAATCAAAATATTGAGGAGAAAGTATCATTTTCTAGGTAAAGTTGATTTGTCCAGGGACACAAAACATGGAAATCGTCTGCAGGTTTAGATTAGATTTTATCCATAGGATCCCCACCCCACATTGTCAAAGTATAGATAATTCTGAACTTTTATTTGAATTGAGCCATAGACTCCTACAAGACACTTATCCAGGAATCACTAGTTTTGATGATCACTGGAAATGATGATCAAGGAAGACATGATGAGCCATTATACTCAATGAAAGAAAACTATTCAAAGGACCTCATATGAGGAGAGAATTTTGGATTAAAAATACAAATCCTAACCTTGTCCTATTAGTGATCTTTAAAGGGCAGGAATTTCTTAGTCATATTTAAGTATCTGATGTCAAAATTGTATTATTTCATACTAAGAATGAAATTATGATCTTTATAACAAAACTGAAATTTTAATTTATATATGCGAAATTATGCTTCGCTTCTTACTTCATTTTCTACATGATTAACTCTCTGTACTTATGACGTGAAAGCAGGTTTGGCTGAAATTGCTTGTTAAGACAGTTATAAATACCACCCATCAGTGAGAACCATAAATGCCAAGGACACTTGAACAGATTGATGAGGCCATCAGTATTAATATATTAGGGATTCTAAAAATATGTCTATTAATACTGTCAGCATCTATTTTTTCACTCTCATTGCAACAAATTCATACAAGATAAAGAATTCCACAATGAGATTAGCATTTCAAGATTAGACAATTTAATTACTTTATAAAATTATGCAATCACTATATAATAATAATCACAAAGTACTTTACTGTAAAATATTTTTAACTGCTATGGAAATTCTCTCGTATTTCAGGTAAGATCACAGTACCCTTGAAATAGTGACTTAAATGCCCAGATTCTGGAGAAAACTTGGGATATTAACTGAACAATATGTTCAAATAAACCAATTATAGGTTAATTTTATCTTTCTTCAAAGGTTCCAATAGATTTTGTCATGAAATAAGTAAATTTGTGACTAACTGGTGGCTATGAAGAACAAATGAAAGTTGAAAATTATAGGTTTTATATTCAGTACAACTTCTTGACTGAGGTTAAAGAGCTGATGATTTGCTAAACTTTAGGTTTTTTTATCTGTGAAAGACAGAAAATAACACTCACTTCACAAGTAACTGAATGAAATGGAGAAATGCAAAATACCTATTACAGTGATTGTTGTTGTTGTTGTTGTGTGTCATGGAGTCGGTTCCGACTCATAGCGACCCTACACAGGGTTTCCAAGGCTGTAAATCTTTAAGGGAGCAGACCGCCTCATCTTTCTCCCACGGAACCTCTGGTAGTTTCAAACTGCTGACCTTTCGGCTCGCAGCCCGATTCGTAACCACTACTCTACCAGAGCTCCCTTTATTACAGTGATTAGTGTATGGTAAGTAGACAGTGATATATTAGTTAATTTTTAATTAAAGAATTATTATTAGATAAACCAACACTTTGTCCACAGATATAAGCTTTCATTGAGTCAACCCCCAACTTATGGTGAATTCATGCAAAATATAACAAAATGCTACTTGGTCCTGCGCCATCCTCAAGTTACAAATTGAACCATGCCTGCTGTACAGTATAAAGAAAAGAAAAAAAATGACATAATTCTTGGTCGTATAAACTACAGAGAAGGTGAAGTTACTTGGCAATTAGGAGTATTTTTGATAAAATAAAGTGTTTTTGATAGAACAGAGGAAGGAATTGTATTATTACTTAACTCTTGAGACTTGAAACAGAAGTGAGAATGTACAGAAAGAACATACTCAAAGGTTACTGTCAGGATAGTTGTATTGTGGGAAAAGAAAAATGTCATTCAAGAGACTTACTGCACCCAAAGTAATTAGTTTAAATGAAACTGACATTTCCAACAAAGCCAGCTAGTTTCACTTTGATTGAATAATTAAATTTAAATAAGTAAAATACATTTAAAATAAAGGAAGACAATCAATTTTTATATATTTGAGTTCCACCTAGTTAGACCCTAAAGCCATATAGTTTTATATTCTAAGAACAAAACTATATTTTATCTAAATTTTACTTCATCAAAAAATAAAAACTTTTGATTTTCAAAAGGCACCATCAAGAAAGTAAAAATTTAAATCATAGACAAGGAGAAAATATTAACAAATCATACATCTGATTTTAAAATATAAAAAACTCATGCAATTCAATATTAAAAAGACAAATGAGAGGTAGGG
>NW_006408534.1:28201691-28203068 GCF_000296735.1 Chrysochloris asiatica
AAGAAGCTGGAAGAGGACATTAAAGTCATACACATATTAGACTACAGATTCTTTTCTTTTTCTTCTCCCTCTCCTCTCCTTTTCCCACAATTATAGACTACAGTATCCAATCTGGTATTTTTTGGGGGTTTTGTTTTGTTTTTTCTTGCTTTTGTGCTGTTGCTGTTGAGTGGTTTTATTTTTTATTTTTTTGCTTTGTTTTGTTTTGTTTGTTCTGCTATATTTTGTTTCTGTTCTCCCTTTTACCTTTAGGGGGCCCTTTCTTTCCCTATACTACCCAAGAAAAGACAGCAATTGCTGCAATACAGTCAAGGTACAATCATACCCTATAAAGACCCACCATCCAGGCAACAAAAAATACCAGAAGCCTTACACCAGGGAGGCAGACAATACCTGTGAAAGTTATTGTGAGTTAAGCAATAAAAAGAGTGAAAAGGGAAGTCCACCTCCTGACTACATCTATCAGGAGGCAATCGAATAACATAAAAAACACCCAAACACACACTCAGTTAAGTATTAATGTCACAGTTAAACATGTCCAAGAAACAAAAACAGATGCCCATGTCAGCACACGTCCAGAAACAAGATAAAATGTCTGAGACAAATGACCTAGTGGTAGATCTGGACTACATTCTGGAAAATGGGCAGGCCTTGGAAATGCCTGACACGGAATTCAGAAAAATGATTATAAAATTTTTCAAAACACTTTACAATGGAGTTGAGAAAAATAAGAAAGAAGTCAGGAAAGCACTACAGGAACAATAAAATAAAATAGACACAGCATTGGAAACAATTCAAAACCTACAGAAAGAAGTCCAAACTATCAATAACAGAATATCAGAAACAGATCATACTCTGAAAGGGCAGAGGAGTAGAATAGACGAAATGGAAGGCAGAACCAGTGAGCTGGAAGACAAATCTCTCAATACCACTAAGATAGAAGAACAAACACAAAAAAGGATTAAAAAACTCTGATGTTCGACAACATAAAGAGGAATAACTTAAGAATTATTGGCATTCCAGAACAAGAAGAATCACACAAGTCCACAAAGGAAATAGCTGAAGAACTTCTGGAAGAAAATTTCTTTAACATCCTGAAAAGTGAAAGGATAAACATTCAAGAAGTTCAACAAACCCCAGGAAGGATAGACCCCAAAAGAAAATCACTGAGACATATCATAATCAAGCTCTCCAAAATCAAAGATACTTTCCCTGAAAGTAGCCAGGGAAAACAGAAGTGTCACATGCAAAGGCAAGCAAGTCAGATTAAGCTCAGATCTCTCAGAAACCATGTAAGCAAGAAGGCAATGGGGAGACATATATAAAACCCTGAAAGAAAAAAAATGCCAACCAAGAATCCTTTATCCAACAAAGCTA
>NW_006408534.1:28208208-28211337 GCF_000296735.1 Chrysochloris asiatica
TGCCACACCAGGACACACAAGTGGCTAGTGAGCACCATTTTTGCAAACAAGCACAACAGATTTTATCAAGTCAACTTCAGATATAAGGATAGAGCCAACTACAAAAATTTTGCCCTCTACCCTCAATCACAATAGCTGTGTGGCACTGTAGGATCAGCAATGGACTATGAACCACAAGATCAGCAGTTACCAGCTGCTCCTTAGAAACTCTATACAGAGTCACTATTAGTTGGAACTGACTTGACGGCACTTAGCAACACCTGTGATAACTTGTGGGGCTAGGAGCTGAAAATTTTCCCTGATTTTAAAAGTAAAATTTTCTTGCTGTTTATGGTCTTTCTCAGTGATATTTCCTCTTCAAATAAAAATACATGATTAGGAGAAGCAAGGAAATATTGGTTTAAGCAAACATAATTTCTTGCCAGATTTTCTCCACCTTTCAACAATGAATAATACATTTTTATGGCTTGTTAACATGTTTCAGAACTTGTAACAAATATTTTCTAAATTGAACCTACAACAACTCTGTGAAGTAAGTAGGATAGAGATTGCAACATCCATTATACTAAGAGAAGAAACTGAGTTCAGGATAAATTAAGTTACCCATCAGAAATGTCACCAGTAGTAAATGATTTCCTCAAGGCCATACTGTATGCCCTCATGGTGATCCTTCTATTACACTCTAAAGCTGGATTATAGCTCTTGAAAAATTGTCAAATTTCTTATAATTTTATTTTGTACCTTACAAATTATTTTGATATCTTTTCGAACATACAGAAAAGTTACAAGTACAAAGAACTCTCGTATATTTCAGAAAATTTACCAATCTTTAAGTTTGTCCATTTGTTTCATTATTTCTATACTTATGTACACACACACACACATATACACTGGAGAATTAAGTTGTGCATATCATGCAACATTTTCTCTAGATAATTCAAAATGTATTCTCTAAGAACAAAGACATTTTCTAAGAAAAAAATATTATAATTTTCAAAAGTTGGAAATCAAGTTCATATTCACTCTATACCAACAGTTTCAATAAAGCTCTTTATGTTCAGTTTTCCTAGTCTTGGATCCAGTTCAAGGCCATACTTTGTATTTCCTTGGAAACTGTTCCCATTCACCTGAAATTGTTCTTCAGACTTTCTGTCAAAATCTTGATTTTTAAAAAGGCAACTGGCTTTTACTTTGTAGTATGTCAGTTGAATATCTTTGATATTTCCTCAGAAAATGCATTTTGGGCAGGAATACTACTTAAGTGATTCTGTGTCCCTCAGTGCACATCAGGATGTTTATCACAGATGCTTGTTCCATTAGTGGAGATGTTAACTCTGTTCATTTGGTAAAGGTAGTGTCAACCAGGTTTCTCCACTCTGAAGTTGCTATTTTCCCTCTATAATGAATAACAGTTTTCAATGAGCTACTTTGAAAGTATATTAGTATCTTTTTTCTTATCAAACTTTTACCTATTATTTTTAGCACCAATTAGCGAATCTTGCTTGACTTGATTCTTACAAAATGATTTTTTTAAATCTCCATCATTCCTTTTACATTGATTTCTGCTTTATTAGGATTACACAATCCTACTGAAAAGACTTCTCCCCATTTATTCATATATGTATTCATTAATATATGTATGATCAATATGGACTTTTGGATTCTTTTCAATGGGTTACAATCTACTATTGTCATTAATTTTGATCCTCAAAATGTCTTAGATTTGGCCAAAGGAGGCACTTTGAGTTCTTCAGAGTAAATAAATATCAGAAACCTGGCATTACTATGCACTAGACCAGTACTGAAGTCCCTGGGTCTTGTAAATCAACAGTATACTAGACTGCCAATCAAAATGTTAGAGGTTCAAGTCAACCTAGAGGCAACTCAAAAGCTACATGCAGTTTGTTGCTGTTGTTAAGTGTCACGGAATAGATTCTGATTCATAGTGATCTTTCTCCAGGGTCTGGTCCCTGCTGATATCCTGCCCAAAGTATAAGAGATGAAGTTTCACTATCCTGGCTTCTAAGGAGCATTTAACTGTACTTCTTCCAAGACAGATTTATTTGTTCTTCCTGCAGTCCATGGTATATTTAATATTCTTCTCCAACACCATAATTCAAATGCTTCAATTCTCTTAATAGTTTCCTTATTCCCTGTCAAATTTCCACATGTGTATGAGGTGATTGAAAATACTACTGGTTGGGTTGGGTCGGTCACACTTTAGTCCTCAAGCTGGTATCTTTGCTGTTTAATTTTTTTAAAGTGGATTTCACGAATCCAATATGTTGTTTGATTTCTCTCATCTATATACTTAGTATTAAACCTATATTTCTAATTCCTTACTAAGTAGTTTCTGATAGATGATAAACATCTCCCAAAGTGAATTTACTACCTACTTCCTAAATCTATTCCTCATGGTTTCTCAATAAAAAAGAAGTATCATGACTCCTTATTGAGCTAACTAGCCATCACTAGGGTCCGAGTAGCTTATTCTCTCCGCTCTGCTCTCTCAGTCTTCCATTGCCAATAGTCTAGCCTCTCATTCTGTCTCATCCAGCCTGTCTACTTGAACCTTGCCTCTTTTCACAAGATTTTTCAAGAAATGTTGTTGTTGTTGTTGTTGCTGTTGTTAGGTATCATCCAGTCGGTACTGACTCATGGTGACCTTATGCACAGCAAAACGAAACAGTGCCCGATCCTGGGCTAACTTCACTACTGTTGCCATGCTTGAGTCCATCTATGCTGCCATTTGGCTAATCCATCTCGTTGGGGGGTCTTCCTCTTTTTCTCTGACCCTCCACCTTACCAAACATGATATCCTTCTCCAGTAACTGGTTCCTCCTGACAATATGTCCCAAGTATGAGAGACGAAATTTGGCCATCTTGGCCTCCAAGGAGCACTCTAGCTGCACTTCTTCCAAAATGGATTTATTGGGGTTTTTTGGCAGTCAACGGCATTTTCAATATTCTCCTCCAACACCATAACTCAAAAGCATCAATTCTTCTATGATCTTCCTTATTTATTATCCAGTTTTCACATGCATATGAGGTTATTGAAAATACCATGGCTTGGGTCAGGCACACCTTAGTCCTCAAGCTGACGTCTTTTCTCTTCAACACTTTAAAAAG
>NW_006408534.1:28211762-28216810 GCF_000296735.1 Chrysochloris asiatica
CACACCTTTCTTGTATATCATGTATTTCAAGAAATACATGCTGTTATAAAAAAAATAAAATGCTGACCTGCTGTTAGACTCTTCCTTCTGGAATTTGTCCACTCTCTTCTTGTTTTTGCCAGTTTTGATTTAATTCCTTAAACTAATTTCCATGGTTGAGTTCCTGGTTAAAGTCATTAAGCATCCAGCTATTAATCAAAAAGTTGGCTGTTTAAACTTACCCTGAAACACCTCAGAACCAAAACCAGTAAGCCTGCTTCTCAAAGGCCCCAGCTTTAAAAACCCTATGAGTGCAATTCTACTCTAACACATGGGCTCACCATGAGTTGGATTCAACCCAATAACAGCATATATATCCCCTTAATTCTCTTGCTGATATGCTGATTCTGATCTCACCTCCTAGTTTTCTTCTGGAGTGCCTCAAATTTGCCCAGAATTACCTTAAGAATCATCCTTGAATATTCTCCCTCCAATACCATGAGCCACACTGAGGGTAACAGCTATAAGACATACCAGAAACCAGTAAGCCCCAGGAACTCTTCAAAAAGAGGAATCAGAGTACTATCTCATTTCATGTCTCTCTCATCTCCAAAATATTGGTGATAATTTTAGTAGCCTATATCTGTACAGTGCTTTACAGTTATTAAAATGTTACTTACACTCAACTGATCATGTCACTCTGTGACTTGCTCTGAGTAGTCTGGAAGATAAAAGATCAATGCTAAGCTTGCTACTTAAGGTTGTTCATTAGCAGGTTGTGTGCTACATGTTTTTCTAACTCTAACCAAGCTGAAGTACTACTTACTGTTCTTTAAACTCACTAAGTGCCCTTGCCCCTCATTATATTTATACCTACAATTCCTTCTTATTAAAATAACCTGACCCTTGCCCCCCTCTAATAAATTTATCATTTTTCCTTAAGACTGGTTCAAAACAATATCTTCTTGTGAAGCCCTAATGCGGTTCCTTGAAATTACTTGATATAACTTTTCTATCCCAACAGTTTCTTAATTCCCACCAAATGATTGGGTAGGATAATGCAAGTAGGATGTACAGGAAACTCAGGACCATAAAAAAGGAAGAGCATGAAATTCTGACCTAGCAAAGCAGTGAAAGCAGAGGCAGTGACCAAAGCTTTGGCACAGAGAGACAGGGTAGCTTCGGATGGTCCCTTGAACTGAGTAAAGCATACTGGCAGGAAGCTGTCTTGCAGAATGTACCCTGTGGACATTTATAAATTGACTAAAGGATCTTTGTAACACTTACCTGAGTAGGGCAAGGAGTCATGTGGCTGAAAGTTCCAAGACAAGAGCAAAGTATGCCTGAAGCATGGCAAAGAAGAGGTATTCCTGATTGGAAAACTGATCCATCCTGAGTTATTTCTGATCCTGTATTGTACCCTGTTTGCTTCGGTAATAGACCCAATAATTGTGAGTACTGTCATGAGTGTGTTGCATGGCCATTGCAATGGAATATCAAACTCAGATGTGAAGCAGAGTGTTTGATTGGGAAGGATAGTTGGGTAAATAAAGTTTTAGGGTAGAGGTATGTCTGATCTCTGCTTCATTGAAATCTGCCCTCACCAGGTTTTTTTTTTTTCACCTAAATATCTTCATTCTGTATGCAAAGTCAATTCTGATTTTTTAATGAGGGATCTTGCCCCTCTTGTTAACCTTCTTCAGGGAAAAGGACAAGTTCTCATCCATATCTGCATTACCAGCATTTGGCATATGTTAGGTGATCAATAATTATTTTTTTATAAGTCTGGGAGCTACGGAAGACTCAACTAATACAATAAAATGACCAAGAAAAGAAAACTACCTACATATCAACAAACAAAATATTCCAGTCTATAACAACAAATATAACTATCTTTTAAGTGTTTTCAATCACCTTCCAAACAGCACAGGAATGGATTATTATGGCATCATGTATTTCATAAATAAAATCATTCCACCTGTAAAATTTCTTTGACTGACCTAAAAATTAGTTTTATTAAAAATAAGAAATGAAAAAGTGATTTCCCTAGAAAATCATTATCCAATGCACTTGTATATACTTAATCCAGAATTTGTTCTCCTCTGAAAGGTCTCAAAAAAAGAATGGCAATCTGCTGCATCAACACCCTGCTACAACATTTTATCTTCTTTTTCACATTGATATAGATAGATCACATTGAAATACCCTTGGAAAATCATTTCAGGTTCTATCATGTAAAAGATATTATGCTACTAAATTATTTATCCATGTCACTGCAGCTCGGTTTTTGAGGATGATAGTTACACCAGAATGTAACATGAATGTTTATTTCTGCAGCCATTTTTCACAAAAAATATAAAGAGCCATTCTTTTCTAAGGAAGGCCAAATGGCAAAGCCTAATGCTGATTGTCAAACCTGTTTAAGACATTGTAACCTGAAGATGAGGCCATTGAAGATATGAGATGTCCACGAATCCAGGGACCATTGAAATTCTGAGGAACTGAAAGATTGAACACAACAAGCATTGTACAATTTCCCTGTCTATGTTCTCATGAGAGTTGAGGATTGATCACTCCTGCCTTAGTTTATAGTTCTAATCTCATAATAGCTCAGATAAAAACTGTTATCAAGGAAATGTCTGACTTTGGTTTCCACCTCTTTAGTGTTAGTTGCAAGGTGTCCTAATGGTATTGTGCATTAAATATTGGGAGACTAACCACAAGTCCAGCAATTCAAACCCACCAGCCACTCTATGGGAGAAACATGAAGCTGTCTGCTTCCATAAAGATGTACAATCTCAGAAAACCTACATATCACTATGAGTCAGAATCAACTAGATGGCACTGGAATAATCTTAGTTGCAAATTATAGAAGAGATTTAGGATTGACTATGTTGAATCACTGATTCGAACCCAACTATGTAGCTACCTTGATTTCATGTTTTAACAATAGTGAAGAACTCAAAGACCCTACTATTTCTGGCAGGATGGCAGATTAGAGACTCTATAAAAGCCTCTCATTAAAAACAATGAAAAATGCCTAAATAAATTTAAAATTAAAAAAAAAAAAAGATTGAGGAAACAAGAATTCTACAAGGTCCAACAACAGCTGTGAAATCTCAGAGGTAAGAAAGTGCTAAAGTCAGCTTTCACCAGGGTATAAGATTCCATTTTCATATTCCTCCAGAGAGATGGACAATTTTGCTACCACCAATTATTTATCTTTTTTTTTACATTAAATTAAACTACTTTTAACACATATATAAATTGATCATATATATTAAATATGTAGTTGGTGATGTTCAGTGCCATCTAGTCATTTCTGACTCATAGTGATATTGTATAGGGTTTCCAAAGAGCAGACGGTGAGTTTGAACTGCCAACCATGGAGGTGGCAACCATGGAGTCCAGTGATTATCCAACAGTGTCACATCAGGACTCCATAACAGATATAATTCTGGATTATGTATTCTCTTCCACTGGTATATGTCACTTTCTGTAACAACTCCATATTGATGTTTTTTAGCATACTATACTTCACTAATAAACAAGCATAGACAGCCAAGGACCCCTAGATTTTAAGAAAAGTGTCTAGCATGAAATCAAAGAACAAAGCCAACAAACAAATAAAAGAAACTCTGAGGACATAAAAGCAATACTATAAGCAGATGAAAAATTTGATAAAATTATAAAGAATATCCTCAAAGCAGTAAAGTAATATATCCATGAGACAAAAATAAGATGCTGTTGAGAGAGAAAGAGAAATTTCAAGGAATTAGAAATAATTTTTAGAAATTTTAAGTATAATAACATTTATCAAAGAAGTAATACAGAAAATGTTCCTATATTTGAAAAGATGAAATTACAGATTTAAAAACAAAACAAAAAAACCCATCCAATGACCGAAAAAAAAAATGAGTAAAATAATGTAATCTGAGAAAGATTATCATTCAGTCTCAGAAAAATAGGAATAATCCTAAAAGCTTCTCGACAGGAAAAAAAGAATACATTAAAAAGAACTAGACTCAGAATGGTACAGACTTTTTGACAACTTTGGTAGCCAGAAGAAAAAGGTGATTTCTATTTAAACTGTTCACCAAGGTAAACCATAAATCTGAAGTGATAACAGAATAAAGATAATTATAATATTGAAATGCAAAAGCTCAGTAAGCTATTAGTATCTGTTCTACAAAAATGAGGGAGTATATTAATAAAGATAAGGACAAGCGATATAAGAAATATGGGGTCCGACACAAGAAAGGGATAAATGGATTTTCCAGGGTGATATTGAAGGGAATCTCCAGATAATCAACTTTAAAAACAATCCATTTAACCCACTGACATCAAGTGGATTTCAGCTCACAATGACCCTACCTTACAAAGCAGAACTGCCTCAGAGGGTATCCAGGGCTGTAAATCTTTACAAAAGCAGATTGCCACATCTTTCACATAGAACGGCTAATGGATTTGAACTATCAATCTTTCATTTAGCAGCTGAGTGCTTAATCTCTTACCACAAGGACTTCTTGAAAACAAGTACCTACTAAGCAGAAAGTCTCTGGGTGGTACAAACAGTTTGTGCTTAACTACTAATTTAGAGATCGGTGCCTTAAATTTACCTAGAAGTACCACAGAACAAAAGCCTGATAATCTGCTTCTGTAAAGATTAAAGCCAAGAAAATGTTATGGAGCAGTTCTGCTGTATAATACATGGAGTTTCTGTGAGCTGGAAGCAAAAACAGAATAATTTGGTTTTGGTTTTTTAAAACAGCAAAATTTGGGTCTCTAGGGAGAATGCAACTGAGAAGACTGTGGAGTAGAGAGCTTCCTGAATATATTTTAATCCTTTGAGACGAGTTTATAGAGATTTCATGTTTGGGCCGATGGATTGGAAGACATCCATATTTGTGCCCATTCCTAAGAAATGTGACCCAATGGAATGCGGAATTATTCGGACAATCTCTTTGATATCCCATGTGAGTAAAGTTTTGCTAAAGATAATGCAGAAATGGCTACAATCATACATTGACAGAGAACTTCCAGAGGTTCAAGCTGGATTCAGAAGAGGC
>NW_006408534.1:28218366-28223313 GCF_000296735.1 Chrysochloris asiatica
ACCACAACAACAAAGAGGCATTTCAACAGTCAATGGAACTTTGGATTATTAAAAAAGGACCCATAGAATTATAGGTGTCAGCAATTGATACCTATGCTAATTGTAATCTCTGGCAACTGCAGGATCATACACTGGACCCTTAGAATTCTGTAACCCTAAATTGCTACTCACCAGAAATCCATACACCCATTTTGGGAAACAATTGCTGGTGTTCGATTGGGTCCTAGTGTATACTGAGCAATTAACTTGTCAAAGTGGCAGCATCGATGGTCTCAAGCATGGCAACAATTGTGAGGTTGGCCCAGGACCAGGCAACATTTCGTTTGTTGTGCATAGGGTTGCTATGATTCGGTACTGACTGAATGGCACCTAACAACAACAACAACACCCCTGCTACTTTACCTCTCAGGTAAACACTACCAAGGAATTAGAACTCATAAATTTACACTATGGTATCCCTTAGCAAATTCAGAGTGATAATGGATCCCCCTATAGAGGTAAATTAGTACAGTAATATACAAATGAACACAATATACAATAGATATTCCATGCCCCTTGCTACCTGTAAGCATCAGGCTTGATTGATCGGATGAACAGATTATTAAAACAGCATTTGAAACAATTAGGAGAAAATTCTTTAACAAATTGGAAGACCTCTTTGAACAAAGCTGTATAAATCTTAAATAATAGTCCTATAGGAGACTCTGAAACCCCTCTAATGAGAATGATAACTCCCAGTTTCCAGATGCATGCTGCTAACAAATGGACTCAGGAAGTATATTATTGGGAAATAACTTGTGGAGCCACTCCGGAACCAAGTGGGATTTATGCCTGGCAAACACAAAGAGTACTGTAAGGGACAGTAAAGTATTTCCCCACAGGAATTGGTATATATTTACCAATGGGACACTTTGGATGGCTATCAAGTAGACCTAGCCTAGCAGTTAAGAGATTAGTAGTATTGGGAGGGATAATAGCTGGAAACTTTCATGGGGAATTTAAAGTTCCTTTAAATAATTTAGGAAACCAGGACCTCATCATCAACAAGGGCAATCGAATTCCCCTGATGATAATTCTGCCTTATTGTCAATACCCATACAAAAAGGAGAAGTCCCCAAGTTTGTCACTGTTAGAGAGGATAGAGGATTTGGATCCACAGATATTTTATTTCCAGGATCCAAAGTGTGGATACATTGTCCTAACAATCCTATATAACCTCAGGAGATTATTGCCCAAGGTACTAATAATGTTGTTATAGTCTGTGTTCCAGGCCAGGAGGAATGTTTACATGTAACCACCCAGTTTTGCCTTTGTGAATAGCACCATGACAGTACCAGAGAAGGTTGGGAATAACACCCTTGGATCACCATTATTGCTACATATCCTGGACATATAAGATGGGAGCACAATGGTCAGATTGTTTTCTGGAAGACTGGGCACACAACCTTATTCCCTTTGTTTCCTACCAGGACACGAACTAGTCGGAGTACTTCCTGCATTATACACACCTTTACTGAGACTGAATCTTTTGCTTTAGCTAAGTCCTTGCCCACTATACCAGGACTAGTGGCCAAGAACAGTAAGGGTAATAATAAAATTCTATGTTTGATTACTCATACTAATTAAGCTTTGAATGACATCAATACTGAACTTTATCAGGTTCATGCTCTGCAGCATTGGAGAACTGAGTTACTGTGGACTACCTGATGTTAATTTACCATCTCAGATGCATACAATTCTCTGAGATTTGTTGTTTCAATATCTCTCATAACTCTAATGAGATTAATCATCTGATACAAGATTTACAAGAACAAGTTAACTCCATTCATATGGGGACTGGATTTTTTGGTACCTCTGCCTCATTGTGGTAGAATAGTTTAATAGAGTTTGGTCATCATATTGTTGCTGTATAAACTATATCCCCTCTAAACTTCTTAAGCAGTACAACAAGGCCTGGTACCGAATGAAAGAGAAACAGCTAAATTAGCTGTTCCTCCAAGATGAAGTCCCTGTTTTTCTCTCCCTCTTTTAGGGTGTCAGTACAAGGGCACATTCCCAGAAGGAGTAATGCTGGATAGATCCTGATTAAAACAATCCAGGAACAATAATTGATATTTTCAACAGAAATAATGTTCTTTCCACACAGGACAGTCAGTGTGTAACCTTGACAGAACTTCAGTGAAATGAAGTGGGAAAATATTTTTGGAGCTATGTCTAATGGGCTGTAGTCTCTTCAAAGGAAATAAACCAGCAACATTTGCAGAAGAACAAAGGTCAGGGGTCCTCGGGCTGGGATTTGGGACTCTACCTGTGGAGTGGACACACTGCCCAGGATTTGTGTTGCGACCATGATTCCAGTCCACTACCTGAGGGTCCCCAGCATTCTCCTGATGATACGATTCCCTTGGTAGCTTGTGATATGTCCTTTTTCTCACTTTGCAATTTACTGTATTTAGAGCTTGTTATGTATCCATTTTCTGTGTTTTAATGTCTAACACTGGGAATAAACCTTTTCTATTACAAATCAGGTTGTGAACCACAAGGTCAGCAATTTGAAACTACCAGCTGCTCCACAGGAGAAAGATGAGGCATTCTGCTCCTGTAAAGATTTACAGCCTCGGAAACCCTGTACAGGGTCGCTATGAGTCGGAATCAACTCCACAGCACATAACAACAACAACAACAACATCACCACTGGACCAATAAACAACATTTTAATCAATAGAGGAAATTATGAAGTTGTCAAGAACTTCATTCTTCTTAGATCAACTATCAACGTCTTGGAGGCAGCAGTCAAGAAATCAAATAACATACTGAATTAGGCAAATCTGCTGCACAAGACCTTTTTAAAGGGTTGAAGAGCAAAGATGTCATCTTGAGGACTAAGGTACACTTGACCCAAGCCATGATATTTTCAAT
The DNA here is from genome assembly GCF_000296735.1 of Chrysochloris asiatica. NCBI lineage: Eukaryota > Metazoa > Chordata > Mammalia > Afrosoricida > Chrysochloridae > Chrysochloris > Chrysochloris asiatica. The sequence continues at coordinate 28,221,286 of NW_006408534.1, forward strand.
AACCTCATATGCATGTGAAAGCTGGACAGTGAATAAGGAAGACTGTAGAATAATTGATTCTTTTGAGTTATGGTGTTGGAGGAGAATATTGAAAGTACCAAGGGTTTCTAAAGGAACAAACAGATCTGTGTTGGAAGAAGTTCAGCCAGAGTGCTCCTTGGAGGCCAAGACGGCCAAACTTTATCTCTCATACTTGGGACATATTGTCAGGAGGAACCAGTCGCTGGAGAAGGATATCATGCTTGGTAAGGTGGAGGGTCAGAGAAAAAGAGGAAGACCCCCAGTGAGATAGATTGGCCAAGTGACAACATCAATGGGCTCAAGCATGGCAATGATAGTGAGGTTAGCCCAGGATCAGGCAATGTTTCGTTCTGCTGTACATAAGGTTGCTATAAGTTGGTACCGACTCAATGGCACCTAACAACAACAAAATTTTGTTTTAAAAAGTGTGTGCGTGGTGTCTTTGGTTTCACTTCTTGCAGTAAAAAATGACCCCGCTAATTTGCATCGCAGTACAGTTGCACTTTGAACTGCAATGATCCATAGGGTTTTCAATGGCTGGTTTTCATATATAGATCACCAGGCCTTTCTGCCTAGTCAGCCGTAATCTCAAAGATTCATTGATATCTGTTCAGCATCATAGCAACACACAGCCAGTAAATAACATTAAATGTTGAAAAACAACAAAAAAGCAGTATATACATAATAATTTTTTAAATGTTATTATTGTGAATTATATGAGTTTAGATGGGAGAATATCAGCTTTACATTCATCCTATTTTATTTTGTTTCATTGAAATGATTACAATCCCTTCTATCCATCATCAAACAACCAAAGGTTACACCCCACAGGCCTGCCCCGCTGCCATCAGTAAACATAATATTTTGAAATGTAGACTAAAAAGGAGGGGGGCAGATAGTTAAAATTAATTTAGTATGAGTTGAAAGTATATAGCCCAAACCAAAACTACCAACATCAAGTCAATTTGGACTCACAGAGATTCGATATGGGGTTTTTGAGACTGTGTATCTTTATGGGAGAAGGCAATTGCATAAATTTCCCCCATGAGTTGTGGGTGGGTTTTAAACACCGACTTTGCAATTATTAGCCCAGTGTTTAACCCACTGTTCCACTAAGGCTACTAGGTATGAGGTAGAGAATAATATATATATATTTTTTTTTATGTGTTGTTTCTAATTTTGTTTTGCAGCAAGGTGAATATTAAGTAATTGCAAATTAGTTGATAGTCCTAAATTTCAGTTCACCCAATTAGCTGAAAATCATCTAAAATCAGTTGTGAAGCTGATCTGCAATGTTTACATAAAATTTCTTCTCAAGACTCATCTCTTTGTGTAACTTTTTATACTAAATAGAATACAGATAAAAATGCATATGTTGTTGTTGTTGTTAAGTGCTGTTGAGTCGGTTCCGACCCATAGCGACCCTGTACAGGGTTTCCGAAGGTGTAAATCCTTATGGGAGTAGAAAGCCTCATCTTTCTCCCACGGAGCGGCTGGTAGTTTCGAACCGCTGACCTTAAGAAAAAATGCATATACTGTAACTTAATTTAAGATAAATCATCAGGAGGTGATTTTTTTAAATCAAGTAAGCCACATTAAATAAAGCACATTATGATAATCACCTTTAAAATCTATACTTCTTGATAAAACTAGGTATAACATTCACAATATAAATTTGTAGTCCTTCCTTTAATCAAATTTAGATACCTAAAAACTCATGCCTCAAGCTGCATCACTGAAGGATTCCATGGGTAAAAAATGGAATGACTTAGAAAATATCAAAATAAGATCAAAGGAGGAATATAATGACTGTACCAAAAAGAAGTGGTTGGCATTCAATCATTTCAGGAGACAGCATACAATCAAGAACCAATGGTACTAGCAAGGATCAATCCCATCCCCTCCATACACAGAGTAGACAGGGATGGGTAATTTGGACATTGACTACCCAAAATGGGAGGACTACAAAGGCAAGAAGTGACTGGCTTACAAGCTTTCAAGAGGGAA
>NW_006408534.1:28223798-28224992 GCF_000296735.1 Chrysochloris asiatica
AAAAAAAAAAAAGGAACCAATGGTAATGAAGAAATAAGATTAAGTTGCACTAGATATATTGGCAAAAAACCAGGATCCAAGGAATTGACAGAACTGATCAATTGTGACCTGCCAACAAATGATGCATCACTGGAAGCATCAACTCATCTATAAGAAGAAATGAAAAAGATAGTTATCTACCCAACAGACTATAAGAGATTCATATTTATGCCCATCCAAAGAAAGATGATTAAATGAAATATGGAAATTAGCAAACAGCATTATTAGCCTCACATGTTAGCAAAAATTTCCTAAAGATTACTCAAAAACAACCACAATCAATGATTACCACAAGTTCAAGGTAGGTTCACAAGAGGAGATGGATTAAGAGGTATCATGTCTCATGTAGAATAGTTCATGGCCAAAAGCAAAGAATAACAGAGAGATGTTCACTTGCTTACATTAAGTAAGATATTTCCATCAAGTATGCCAAAGCAGTCAACTGTGTGGATCATAACAAATGATAGGTAAAATTATGAAGTATATGAATTCCAGAACACTTAATTATGCTCATGTGGATTATGTACATGGATCAAGAAGCAATAGTTCAAAAAGGATAAAGAAGAGTGACCCAGCCCTAGAGGGAGAGGTGTGACCAATTTTTCATATTTCACTTTTAATTTTTCATGTATCTTTCCTCTTCATTCTGATCATGCCCTCATTGTCCAGCCCAATGCCTTCAGGCAGGCAGGAGAACACCCCCAAAAGGGTCCAGAATTGCACCCTCAATTTTCCAATGGCACAGAGAGGAAACAAGCAGGCTGCTTCTTATGATGTCTGACTCTGGGACCCAGCCACCAAGTTGTCATGGGTGGAACCCTTTATCCCTGCCTGCATAGCAAAGGCCACTGGACAGTCAATCACAAATTCATTTTTGGTTTTTATTGGTAGTTTCTGTTTCTGCTTTTATATTGTTTTTGTGTTTGGCCCTTTGGGCCTCACTCCTTTCCCAGGGGTTGGAACTGTCTCCTGCTACCTTATCCAAGAAGAGACAGCAACTGTGCTCATATAGCCAAGCTACAAGCATACCCTGTAATACCCAACATCTGGACAAGAGCCAATGCCAGCTGCTAGGCATTACACGTGAAAAAGGAAGCCTATCTCCAGATTATATCCACCAGGAGACATTCAGTTAGCTTAACAACAAAGCAACAT
>NW_006408534.1:28248322-28260043 GCF_000296735.1 Chrysochloris asiatica
GATGGAAAAGCTCCTTATCATCAGTGAAAACAAGGCCAGGGGCAGACTTTGGAACAGACCATCAATTATTCATATGCAAATTCAAACTGAAGCTGAAGAAAATAAAAACAAGCCCATGAGAGCCAAAATATGACCTTGAATATATCCCAACTGAATTTAGAGATCATCTGAAAAACAGATTTGATACATTAAACAATAAAGAGTGAGCAGTGGATAGATAGTATAATTATTGGTTTACTCTGAGAAAAAAATAAAATTATATATATATCCAAAAGAATGAGGCCCTTTTTACCTATTTATGTCTCCTTAGAGATCACTTGAAAATTAGGTAGCATAGTGTTTATGAATCAGGCTGCTAATCTCACGATCAGCAGCTCGAAACTACCAACTGTTTTGCAGTGGAAAGATGAGGCTTTCTGCTCCCTTAAAGTTTTATAGCCTCAGAAACCCTGTATAGGGTCGCTATGAGTCAGAAATGACTCCCCAGCACATAACAGCAACAACAAGATATGTTACTGGTTTTGTTCGCAATCACATGTTAAAAAAGCATATTTGCTCCTGTTAGCAAATAATTTATTATGTTTCTTTTTAAAGGGTAGTATAATACACCAGCATTTATCTCATTTCTTGACTTCTGAAACTTTATTCAATTGTAATTTCTATCATATAAAGAACTGAGTCATGAAATTACTCCTTTTTTTACATAGTAAATTAAACATGTATAATTTGACAGTCTTACAGAAGAGAGGATTTAAATGTGTTAGGCCAATTTATTAATCTATAAAAACAAATGAAATTGCATTTATTCATGGATTTTCTCTTATTAAAAAACATCTATCACATAAACACTATTTTGTAGTAAGCATTGCCAATTGGATTATGAAGAAGAACACCAACCTGAATTTTCAAAAATTCTAAGTCAAATAATTTTTAATAAAGCCCAGTTTTAGATTATCTGTGGGTTTATATTATTACTAATATACTGACAAATAAAGATCTAACCATACCTTTTCTTCATTAAAAATCATGAAAAATAGTTGTAATACAATCAACATGAACTGTTTTTCTTTGCACATACAAGAGGACTTCAGAAAGATTGTGAAAAAATAGGATTAAAAGATAATAGAATTTTCCCATGAGTTTTTGAAGTCAGCTTATATGTTTATTATTAACCTATTTCTCAAATATGGTCTTTATTAACATGGTAAATTATTCAGTGGCTACAACAATGAACTCAAACATAGGAATGATTGTGAGGATGATGCAGGATCAGGTGGTGTTTAGTTCTGTTGTACATACAGTCACTATGAGTCAAAACCAACTTGGTACCTAGAAACCATTGTTGTTGTTGTTAAGTGCCGTTGAGTCGGTTCCCACCCATAGCGACCCTGTACAGGGTTTCCGAGGGTGTAAATCCTTACGGGAGTAGAAAGCCTCATCTTTCTCCCGCGGAACGGCTGGTAGTTTCGAACCGCTGACCTTAAGGTTCGCAGCCCGATTCGTAACCACTACACTACTCAATAATAGTCTATCAATAAAAGTTTTTTTTTAGTTAGGAGAAAATGTGTTGCCTTACCTTGAATGAAAAACACTGTTCAGAAAACATAAAATGTTTCTAGAATCTTTGGTTTCAGATTATTAATTGGAAGTTTATATTCTGACAATAATCAAACTGACTATGATAGCTAAGGTTTTTTTTGGCGTCAACTTAGGTTGGCCAGGATTCTTATGATTAGGCAGTTAAGAAGTAGTCCTCCCCCATGATGAGATCTAACATAATGTTATCATCTAGATGATGAGATCTGCTATGAACAACAGTCTATTGAAAGGATGTTTTCTCAGGGGTGTGACCTGCTTCCAATATATTGGACACTTGGGTAGTGCTTGTTGCCTTTCTCCTGGGTCTGAACCTGCATCTGGCTCATCTGACCTCTGGCTCTTTGGACTTGATGTAGCCTGCTGTATTGACTACCATTCCTGGAAGTCACAGCAGTCTGCCCATCTGACCTACCAATCTTTTCCCCCCACCCACCCATTTTCATGTTTTTTTTGTTTTTTTTTTTAATATAATGAGACATTGAAACATCTGAAAAAATCAATATCTTGCTTTCTCATTCACTTCTTTGGGTTACTAGAGCAACTTACCAACAGAATTTGGGGGAGCAAACTTTTTATTTAATATTCTGTAGTTAACACATTCTTAAATGGTTTAATGGGGGAGAAGGGGAGGCTCTTGTAGAATCCCAAGGAAATGCCAGAAAGACAGTATATGGCCAGCATTATCCTTTTATTTTGGGTTTACTGGGTGAATAGCATGTTCCTTACTTATGTATCCTTCTCAGGTTTTGCACACTGAGAACACTGAGATTGCAATTTGAAGACATACTGAAATTTTAAGAGCAGCAAACACAATCACCTTTCTAATATCTAGCTTGTTTATACAGGCAGAATGATTCATCTCTCCATTTTAGATGGCTAGATGTTTGTGGAAGATCTTAGTATTGCTTGCCTCATTTACTGGGAAAAATCAAATAGGAAGTGGCCTTCAGGGACACTTAAGAGAATTACAACACTAGTACACAAGTCAAGTCTTACATATTCAACATTTGCTTATTGAAAGCAATGTCATAAAATCAAATTAAATTAAACAGGTTTTACTTTTTTCTCACAAGAAATATAAAAATTATGGATGAGTACTTAACAGGAATTTTTTTTTAGAGTAACACAATTTTTCCTTTTAAAAGACCTTGGATAGTTATGATAGAATAGCTTCCACTTTTTGTTTGTTCCTTTGAATAGGGATTTTGGTCCATTGTTTTATTTATTTTTAGTATCTGCTTCTGCCTCCCCCTCTATAAGATTGGCTTTACCTGCTCTTGGTCTGCGGCTTGAACTGCTGTAGGAATCACATGGAGAAGGGTACTCCCTTTTGATAGACAAGGGCAGCCCTCTTTCTTTTCTGCCAACCCGATCACGACCACTTGAGTAGAGATCATGGCTGCTTGAGTAACTGTTACGACTTCCACCATATCTGTCTCATGAACTGTTGTAATCATCATAGCCACTGCTTCCACGATAAGATGGCAGGGGGCCCTTGTGTAGGTGGAGTAATACATGAGTTACCATAACTCTCAGAAGAATCTCATTAGGGACCTCCACTTGGATGGTCACAACCATAACTCTCTCTATCACTACAATCATAGTCATTACGTGAACTGAAATGATGGATAGTCATCACGTGAACTGAAACAACCATAATCACTATAGGTATAGTCTTGGTGGTGGTGCATAATCTCTTGTATCATGAGAGCTTGAGTAATCTCTGCTTGAAAAGCTATCTTTAGTGGATTTGATCATCTCTCGCTGACAGATACACATCTCTATGAGACAGCAGGGGTTCCCTTCTTGGTGGTCCTCCATAACTATCTCTTCCACGTGTTATAAGGGCTCTGCCTCTCATTCAATTGCTACTGCGAACTGTTCCTGAAGGAACTGATCTTTTAGGAAAAGGATCACTACTTCGTGGTAGTGGTCCTCTTTTTACTGGAAGTGGTCCCCTGGAAGAACTCAATTTAAAATTCATGGACTAGCCACCATCATCCATGTGTCTCCCTCCTCACACCCCCCCCCCCCCGTGGTTCCTCTACTGCATCCTCTTCCACCTCTAAGGCCTCTTGGTGGGCCTCTGCTTCTTGGAGGTGGTGAGTGTCCACACCTGCCACTTTCAAATGTTGGTTTAGTGGTTTGTTCCACCTTGATACCTTTCCCATCCAAAGACTTTCCATTCATATCTCTGGCTGCATCTTTGGCATATACTGGGCTTTCAAAGGTGACAAGAGCAAATCCTGTTAATATGTTGGCTTCACAGTCTTTCATCAAGAGTACGTCAATAATTTATCCATATTTGCCAAATACTATTTCCAGGGCTTTCTCGTTGGTTTCCATATTGAGTCATCCAATGAAGAGCTTCCCAGAGCCATTGGCTTCAACTGTTTTTCCCCAGTGGTGAATGTTCACAAAGTGACAACTGTTTCCAGATCCTGCTGAGCTTGCCAGGAGGTGATTCCCTGCGTATCAACATGAGGGCTGACTACCAAGTCAGAGAAAGGAAGTAGGAAGCCACTAGCACTACTGTGCAACCTATCAATAGATTTTTTTTTTTTTTAAAGAAAAATAGAAGACAATCTTTTGCAATACTTAAGTCTTTCCAAAGCATACACTGGAACAACACAAACTGCTCCTGTCAGATCCAACTAGTCTAGCATGCAAACATCATACACAACACCTCAAAAGAAGCAGCACAGTGAACCCACTCCCAACATGAATCTGCTCATTTGTATATGATTTTTGGAGCATCTGGAGGCGTGTGAATAGTATTGTATGAGGAGGGAGGAGGAAACATGAGCACCTGCTTAGGACTAGGTCAGTAAAATTGTGCAGAGCAAGCCTGAACATGTCATTGGTGGTGCAGATCCAAGCACCATTGATGTTCTTTAGCAGGTGTATCTGGTGAAAGCCCATGATGGGGTCTTCATCAGCCTTGAGCTGGCCCACTACCATGCTGATGATGCAGCTCTCTGGTGTGGCCTGATAGACCTACCAATCTTGATTGATCAGTCAGAAGCCTCCAGCCTGACACCTGACCCAACAGACTTGGGACTTTCCCACCTCTACAACTGTGTGAACAAGTTCCTTGATATAACTTCTCTTTACACATACATAGTAAAGTTTCACTAGTTTGTTTTGGTTTTGTTTCTTTTCTCTAGATAACCCAAGCCTAAGACACTGACCTAGTATTATTTTTGCAGAAAGTATGCTAAGGTCACTATTTGTACCCTCATATAGTTTTTGTTTTTATGCATAAAATAGGCTGCTCTGATGCTACCTTACAAGAAAACAAACAAACAAGAGAAGGAGAGAGAAAGGAACTCCATAGGAGTGGGAGTGCATCGCCCTAGTTCTCATCCAGGATCATCCTTCTGCTAGTTCTCTTTCAACTCATTGGCACTGAACAATACTGTATAGTTGCCACATCACTGTGGAACAACACTTCAACAAATGACAATTAAGCAAACATCTAAAAGAGAGACCAATGAAGAAGAAGGTGACTCTTGATATTCATCTATTCTTTTTTTCAATTCAATACTTTAGAGGCAACAGTTCAAATCCACTACTTTTGTCCATATTTTCCACCCTTCCCCCTTTTAAAACTAGAATTCAGAGATGATGGAGAGCTGTAGTTAAGGAATTATTTCTAATCACTCACCTTCCTGTGTCTTTGAATGTTCAGCTTAAACATTGGATGTTCAGCTTAAACAGAGTCTTATGCATCAAAACTACTCTTTTATTTAATGCTTCTGCATTTCTATTTGTGTTCTCTTTAACTAATAATTTTAGTCACATATTTTCTCCTTCCCATGAGACTGCAAGCTGGTTCAGAACAGATGCCATACAATACACACACCTGCACATCTAGGGTAGACTATACTCATGTAAGACGTTTCGTAAATACACATAAAATGAAAGAGCTAAGAAACAAAATAATTTTAAAGGCAATAGCTTATTAAATACCTTAGAAAAATTAAGTCAGCATGAAAATTTCTTATTTTAATAAAGTTTCTTTAATTCCACCAAATACCTGAAATCTGAAAAGAAGGCGTAGAAATGACTTTTGCCACACCAAATCCTTTACTTCTCAAAAAAAAAAAAAAAGAGATGGAAGAGGAGGTTAGAATATGAGGAGAGTGGAAGGAGGAGACAGAACAAGAGATAGAAAAAGAAAAATATATAATGAAAAAACATTTCAGCTACTTGAACTTGTATCTGATGTCCTTCTTTGGGATGTGAAGGCAAGTCTTTTTGGGAAACAGAATAAATGAACATATTCAACTAACTGGAATGATGATCAAAATACTTTAGGCATGCTTGGCAATGATCTGAGAATGACATTACAGTGAGTAGTCTAAGGAATTGAGTCCCCAGTTACTGAATCTCTAATTGCATTTATTGATTGCCAGCAAGATTGCTTACTTACTTATGGGAAGGAGGCTGTTTGGAAATTCTGTAACTTCCAGGGCACTTTTACAGAGCAGCAGTATGCCTTGGTATTAGGAGACTGAAATTTCACATTGTTATTGTTAGGTGCCATCTAGTCAGTTCTGACTCATGGTGACCCTGTATAGGATTTCCAAGGAGTGGTTAGTGGACTCTAACCATCACCTTGAGGTTAGCGTTCAATGCTTATCCTACAGTGCCACACTGGGACTCCATGGTAAAGGGGCGGGGGTGGGGGTGCAGTGGAATCTTCATATTAGAGTTCAAGATAACCCAGGGATCCTTGAATTTTCATTACAGCTCAGAGGGTATGGCAGAGTTGTTGAGATTCACTTCCCTCAAGACATTTCTGAGGGTTCAGCTACCCCAACCTTTCTCTTCAATGCTTGTTATTGTTATTACGTATCATCTAGTATGTTCTGACTCATAGCAAACCTGTATTGGGTTTCCAAGGAATGGTTATCTTAAAGCACCACACCAGGACTCATTTTAATGAGCCCTCTAATAGATTATAAATGTTCAAACCTAAAATAATAAGCAAAAAAAAAAAAAGTTGCTCAAGAGTATAATTTGTTGTATCAAAACATCCAGAAGGCTACATATCCTTCGTAAAACATGTGACATTTGAAATCCTTTGAAGGGAAGAAGTCAGTGAAAGGTCAGCCTTTGTGTTGTTCAGCTACCCTTTTGAGAAAGAAAATCTACATTAGAATGTTGATTGTATCAAGACACAGTCTTCCCTGGGTTATTGTTGTTAGGTGCCATTCAGTCAGTACCAACTCATAGCAACCCTATGTACAACAGAATGAAACACTGCCCATTCCTGGGCCAACCTAAAAATTGTTGCCACACTTGAGCCCATTGATGCTGCCATATTGTGAATCCATCTCACTGGGGGCCTTCCTCTTTTTCTCTGACCCTCCACCTTACTAAACATGATATCCTTCTCCAACATCCTAACAGTATGTCGCAAATATAAGAGCCAAAATTTGGCCATCCTGGCTTCCAAGGAGCACTCTGGCTGCACTTCGTCCAACACAGATCTGTTGGTTCTTTTGGCAGGCCATGGTACTTTCAATATTCTCCTCCAACACCATAACTCAAAAATATCAATTCTTCTATGGTCTTCCTTATTCACTGTCCAGCTTTCGCATGTATATGAGGTTATTGAAAATACCATGGCTTGGGTCAGGCACATCTTAGTCCTCAAACTGACATCTTTGCTTTTCAACACTTTAAAACAGTTTTGTGCAGCAGACTGTTTGGACAAAGTTATGTAAACTTTGTCCAAACTTTGCTTAATGCAATACATCATTTGATTTCTTGACTGCTGCTTCCATGAGTGTTGATCCAAGAAGAATGAATTCCTTGAGAACTTCAGTTTTTTCTCCATTGATAAGAATGTTGCTTATTGGTCCAGGGGTGAGGACTTTTGTTTACTTTTCATTGTGATGTAATCCATACCGAAGGCTGTCTCTTTGATCTTCACCAGTAAATATTTTAAGTCCTCTTCACTTTCAGCAAGTAAGGTTGTATCATCTGCATATCACAGGTTGTTAATGAGTCTTCCTCAAATCCTGATGCCACGTTTTTCTTCACATAACCCAGCTTCTCGGATTATTTGCTCAGCATATAGGTTGAATAAGTATGGTGAAAGAATACAACCCTGCACACCTTTCTTAATTTTAAACCATTCAGTGTTTCCATGTGCTGTTCGAACAAATGCTTCTTGGTCCAGGTACAGATTCCTCATGAGCACAATTAAGTGCTCTGGAATACTCATAGTTCAATAAAGCACAGATAAGCATCTTTGTGATATCCTCTGCTTTCAGCCAAGATCCATCAGACATCAGCAATGATATCCCTCATTCCATGTCCTCTTCTGAATCCAGCTTAACCTCTGGACGTTCTCTGTCAATGTATGCTTGCAGCCATTTCTGTATTACCTTTAGTAAAACTTGACTTGCATGGGATATCAGAGATTGTCCGATGATTTCTGCATTCCGTTGGGTCACCTCTCTTTGGAACGGGCACAAATATTTATCTCTTATAATCAGTCAGCCAGATAGTTGTCTTCCAAATTTCTTTGCATAGATGAGTGAGTGCGTCCTGTGCCACCTCACTTTCTTGAAAGATTTCAATTTTTATTCATAAATTCCCAGAGCCTTGTTCTTTGCTTATCATTCAATTCACCTTGAACTTCTTACTTCAGTATCATTAGCTCTTGATCATATGCTACCTCTTGAAACGGTTGAAGAGCAACCATTTCTTTTGGGCATAGTGACTCTTTCAGGTTTTACTATGACACTTACTAAGCACACATTACATTGTAGGTACTGAGTTTAGCAGATAATTTCCTCCTTTAGCCTTTTATTCTAATACTATATTTGTGAGGCAAGTACTGATATCTCCATTTTACCAATCTTTTGTAAAAATTAAAATCCATAGATTTTGAGTAACATGCTCAAGATGATAAAACCAAGAAATTTTTTGGTTTGGGCACCAAAATTTGAACTTGTGTATTTCTGCCAGCAAATGCCCTACTCGTTGCACTACACTCTAATAGAGAAAACATCACCTTAAGGGGGACAGATGGGAACATGTCTTTAGCTAGGGAAAAAATGTTTAAAGGAGAGGAACTGGCCTCCACTTTTCCCAATGCTAACCATGGTGGCTTAGTATCTGGACTCCTCCTTACTTTCTCTCTATGAGGACCAGAACTCACAGATTAGGACTTTCACAAAGCTTTCCCAACCACCTCCCATAGTTTGCTGGTTAAAATAACATCTCTGTGCATCCAAAGAACACTGCATAATCACCTGTCATTTAAATTTGCATGTTGTACAACCAATAAAGCAGTATCATATGGTGGCTATATGTCCAGTCCCTAAAGTTATACAAACTTTGTCCAAACCCCAATTTCAATACTTTATAGACACCATAAAGTGGGCAAGTGATTCAGTGTCTTTAAAGCCTTAGTCATCTTATCTCTAAAATACTGGTTGTTGTTGCTAGTTGCCATTGAGTTGGCTCTAACTTATAGCAACCTCATGTACAACCAAACAAGATGTTGCTAAGTCCTGCACATAGTCATGATCATTGGTATTCTGAGTCCAGTGTTGTGGACATAGTGCAAATGCCTTCCAATCTGCGGTGCTCATTTTCCAGCACTATATCACATAATATTCTGTTTTGATTCATAAATTTTTCATTGGCCAATTTTCTGAAGTAATTTTTGTTCTTCCTAGTCATTCTCTCTGCAGAAACTGATGACAGCAGTACACTATGGATGACTCTTCTGTTATTTGAAATACCAGTGTCATAGTTTCCAGCATCATAGTAACATATAAGTCTCCACAGTATGACTAATTGACTGATAAGTGACAGAAAATAGGGGCAGTGATAGTGTTTATCTTCAGTAAAATTATCAGAATTAAATGAGATAGCAAATGTCCAATAGTTAGCAAATAGTTTAGCAACACATAGTGAAAAATTGAGAAATGTTAGTTGTTCTTGTTTGGTGCAATAGTTAAGGTTTTGTGTTAACTTCACTGGGCCAGGATTGTCAGTGGTTTGGCAGTTGAGATGGAGATCAAACATAATGAAAATAACTTTTTGAAGAGGTCTACTATGAGCAGCCAATCAATTGAAGGAAAGTTTCCCCAGGACTGCTCAGTGTAGACTGCTTCTAATAATAAGACCTGTTCTCTGCTGGGTCAGGATCTTGTGTCTGGTTCCTCCTCTAACCTTAAGTTCTTTGGACTTGAGCTAGTGACCTTCTTTATTACTTGCCAACTCTGTGAGTTGTCAGCAGCCTGCCATCTAACCTATATGACCTGTCTACCTGCCTGCTTGCTGCCTGAGCTGTTGATCTTGCTTCATCTGATTGAGATTTGGTACTCTCCCACCTCTACAACTGTGTGAGCCATTTCCTTGATATAAATTTCACTGGTTTTGCTTCTCTAGAGAATCCAGCCTAAGACACTTGCTCCTACAAAACTGCAGACACACAGAGATAGAAATATTGATCTGGTCCTCTTTGTATGGATTTGATGCATGCTCGGTAGCTAGTAGCTAGAGGTGATTTGCTAAATGCCTGACTATAGATTTATGGATAAGTTTGTGTCTTTCTGGCAGCAAATACCCCACTGTACTTTAAAAAAAAAAAAACTTTTTACTGTGAATTGAGTGAAAGTTTACAGACAAGATCATCAGCTTTATATTCAACAAATCATATACTTTATTTCATCTCAATTATTACAATCCCCTCCATACAACAACAGTTATCTCACTTCCTCCCTGTGCTTCCTATTTTCATTCCACCCTTCTTTCCCATCCCTTCTTAACTTTGTCCTTAAGAAAATGTTGCTTTTTTTTCTTTTGAATGCTTGACCATTCCATGGTAAGTGTTGTTGTCCTCCTCTATAAACCTATCTACTGCTTGACTGATAATTGGACCATAAGGGTGAGTTTCTTTCCAGACCTGAGGAGTTGTTGAGGGCCTTAGTCTCAGGTTCCTCCAATTTATTTATGACCAGTAAGCCCAGTTTTTTTTTTTTTTTTTTAAGGAGTTTTGTTTTATATTTTCTCCTAACTTATCCAGGACCCTCTAATATGATCCCTTTCACAACAGTTAGTAGTAGTAGCAACGTCTAGTTCTTCTGGTCTCAGAGTCACATGGAGACTGATGGTCACATATTCCATTAGTCCATTGAACTAATTTATTCCAAGTCTCTTCAATTCTTATCACTTTTCTTTCTCTCTGCACATGGAGTATACCTCTTTAAATATGTGAAAAATATACAGAAGAAAAGAAGATCTTTTCTTCAAGATGTTTTTACTTTCTGTCACATGAAATTGACTTGGATGAGCTCTAGCTAGCTAGCTATCTAGGTAATTTTTAGGTCATCGCAAATACAAATCATGTACATAAGTGAAATCACAATATAGACAAGAACAGGCTCAGAAACTAACCCGGGTCTAAATCATGTATAAGCTGTAAAAAACATCAATATGCACACAAACCTTTAGAAGCCAGTAATCTACCTCATAGGTGCCTAGGAACTTGAGACCATTCCCTGAGGACTAAAGAATTAGGAAAGCTTTCAAGGAATTTTTTACTGAGTTATCAAAAGTTTTAAATAGATACAAGCACTAATTTATTAGCTCATAGGACACAGTATGCTTAGTCTGCTTTTGACTTTTAAAATAGTCCCAAGCACAGAATTTGATGCATTTTATCTAAACATCTTAATCAGCTGAAATGAAATTACTTACCATTCCCCCAGGATCTTATGTCTTAATGGCTTTGGAACTAAAATTAGATTTAATGCAATAGGTTATTTGTTTATCAATTTGCCAAAGAGAATACAGAGACAAGTTGGGGTAATGAGGGAGAGGAGGAGCAGAGCAGGTTTATGATGTACTGCCACATGACTTCAGAATGTAGTATCTGAAGCTAATAACAAAATAACAACACTGTCTTCTGCCTATAATTGATTGGAATACCTAAAATGGGGCTACAATGTGCCCAGTGAAGGAGGCTTCCTGCGGAGCCTCTGCAATACATAAGAGTATAGGTAGAAGCCTGAACCACATCCAGATCTCCAGAGATGGGAAATTCCCACTTGAAAGGACAAGCAGACCAACCTGGAGTGGCTAGAAGAA
>NW_006408534.1:28261238-28281641 GCF_000296735.1 Chrysochloris asiatica
AAATAACAACACTGTTTTCACTAAACTTGACCATTTCCCAGGACTGAATGCTGAAGTCCTTTAAGTTTCAGGATAATAGAAGGCTCAACATTGTGATCATAAGTCATAGAAATATAAGAATGGAAGCATGTCCCCATGGAATCTAACTGGATTAAAGAATAAAATAGATCTGAGGTATGTTTGTACAGTTGCATGAGTTATTTACATCATAAGACTGTCTAGCCTTAACATCAGACTGCACTAATTTGACAGTGATGTTTAAATGCTCTTGAGATTGCACTGGTCAAGCTGTTTGTGAGCTTAGTAAGTACTCATCATCAATCAAATTTGTTTATGCAATAATTTAAATAGTGTGTCCAAGCTTATCAGAGTTTTCCACCTTCCCGAGCCTGGAACAGGCACACTGGAAAGTATTAATAGGACACTTGTCATAATACTGAATGCACTCTTGGTCAAGTTAGTACAGCTAAGGCTGATTCTTTGCAGTTCTGAACAGGAGCGAATTTTTATTTTTATTTTTTAAATCAGCCTTTACAGTATATCCTGCACAAATATTTTAATGCTCTGGTATGCATTTTATACAAACAAGAACTAAGAAAGAAACTACTATGGACAATGGCTCTGGAAATAACAGCCAGGAGATGCTAATGGTAACGAGAGTAGAGGAAGATGGGTGATACATTTTGTTCTAGTTCAGTTAGGCTGAACACAGAGCAGCTATACCTTAATGTGGAGTCAGATTGTTACTGCCCATTGTTTCAGAAAATCTGTCCATACATAACTGGGTTCTGAGTAGTGGCCAAACTAGAATAAGACCCAAACCAGGAATATAGGATTGGCAAGAAATTGGTTGCAGACATTAGTCCTACTGCAGCCACACTGTGTGGACAGTGTAGCTGTTTGCAACTAATAAAGGGACCAAAGGCAGACAACTATAATTAACAAAGCCCTCAGTCACCTTGAGACACATGATGGAGAGCAGTTGAGTGCCCACAGTTTATCCTCGATGTAACAAGACACCCTTAGAATGCAAAGAGAATAAAGGCAAAATCATTGAGACCACATGAGAGGTAGCATTCGCAACTGGACCAGTTGGACCAGTGACTGGGTGAGTTAGCTGGGGAGAGAAGACACTGTTCTTAGGCATCCTTCTTTTAGGCAGCCTGTGGCACTGTAGGATAGCATTGGAGTGTTAACTTCAAGGTCAGTGGTTCAAATTCATTAGAGCCTCATTGAAAACCCTATACAGGGTCACTAAGAGTTGGAACTGATATGACAGCACTTCACAATAACAGCAACAGATAATTGAAAGAAGCAGAATGCTTAAGCACAGTGAAAGCCTTGTTATCATTTAAAGATTTGTAAATTCTTATTACTTTCTCCCTTTTCATCTCCAAGACTAAAGGAATACATCAGCCTAAAGCATATGTCCTCCATATGCTATAATGAGAAGACCATGGATTTAGTAATCAGGTAGACTTCACTCTGCTACTTCCTAGCTGTATTTTGGAGTTGAGCTTGGTTACTTTTCTTAAATTAAGCTTCATATAGATAAAATTAATTGGAGATTAAATGAAAATTATTTTCTCGTCTGAAGAATAGAAACAGAAGCATTTCTACATTTTTATGAGAATTAAATAGAGTGATGTAGTTTTGTAAGGATAATCAATAAATAAACAGTATCGTGATGAATGGAGAAAATAAATTATCAGGGGTTTCATTTTGTTTGAATCCATTAATGCTCAAGGAAGCAGTAGTCATGAAATTAAAAGATGAATAGCATTGGGCAAATTGGCTGCAAATAAAATCTCATTAAAGTATTAAATAACAAAGATGTCACTTTGAGGAACAAGGTGTACCTGACCAAAGTATTTTCAATACCTTCATATGCAAGTGAAAGTTGTACAATGAATTAAGAAGACCAGAGAGGAATGGATGTACTTGAATTATGGTGTTGGCTAAGAATATTGAAAGTGCCATGGACTGCCAGAACAGCAGACAAATTTGTCTTTGAAGACTTATAGCCAGATGTCTCTTAGAAGAGAGGATAGCAAGACTTTGTTTCATTGACTTTGGACATGTTATAAGAAAGGACCATTCCCTGGAAACAGACATCACGCGTGGTGAAGTAGAGGGTCAGTGAAAAAAAAGGTGACCCCCAACAAAATCTAACACAGTGGCAGCAACAATGGATTCAAATGTAACAAGATTGTGAGAATGGTGTGGACTAGACAGTGTTCATTCTGTTGCATATAGGGCCATTAAGAGTTGGAGCTGACTCATAGTGACCTGGCATCTGTCAACAACAATAATCAATAAATACTAATTAATGTTTTTTTGTTTTGTTTTGTTTTTTTATCATCCTGTACTTTCTTCAAAGAGTCCTGGTGGCTCTGTGGATTAGGTTCGTGCTGTTAATCACAAGGTCTATGGTTCAAACTCAATAGCCAGCCGCTCTACAGGAGAAAGATGATACTGTCTGCTCTGGTAAAGACTTACAGTCTCAGAAATCCTAAATATGAGTCAGAATCAACTTGATGGCAATGGAATCTTAGTAGCTACTCTACACAGGATTACAGCTGTAGTTTTGATACTTTCATTACATTCAGCAATAAAACATGTTTTGACTTCAAGAGATGAATTACCGGATAACTGATACAATGGGAATAAATTACTACCTTTGAATTTTTAACTGACAGTGTGGTTTAGGTCAATTTTAACTATAAATTTTCTTAGTTTATTATTCTAAATCCTAACTTGGACTCAGTATACAAAACAACCTTAACCATCTAGAGCATAAAATATTCCCACATAACATCCAGGAAGAGACTTTCAAATTGCTTTGGTATTAGTTTCACTGCAACTACAATGAAGCTCATTACAACAGAGGGTATTTATAGCATGCCCCAAACTAAGAGGGATGAGATTATGAATAATTACACAAAATGTTCAGTCTAAAATTCAACCAAGGTGAATATCAAAATTGACACTGAGTTGGTGACCAATAAGCCTTAAAGCCTTCTGGGGTCTCACTTGAGAAGGGAAATACACAGAGCTGTTTTAATATTGTTTGAAAATAACATTGTCATGTTTTGTGAGACTTCAAAGGAAAGATGACACATATGATAAATACCAAAGGTATGACATCCACTTAATCTCTAATACTTGATGTATTAATGGTGACCTTTAGTACCCACCTTTCTGTGCCATTTGCCTCATCACCCAGACATGTGGTTAAGAATGTAGTCTCTGTAGCCAGACACACTAGGATTCCAAATCTTTGGATAAATTCCTTAGTTTTCTAAGTCACATTTTCCTCATCTTTAAAATAGCCTCATCTGGAACAATAGCCCTACTATAGATGATTTTTGTGAGATTCAATGAGATAATGTATGTACACTGCTTAACATAATGCCTTAGAAGGCTAGAGTAAAATCTATTATATTAAAGAATAATGGTCTTTTCAGCCTTTGTATGAATCACTTCATTTCCAACTCCAGCATTGCCTTCGTTCATCTATTATTTAATTATTTACACATAAATTCATTCATTCAGTCAGATGTCATTGATTTACTTAAACATCACACAATAAGCAATTAATGAATATCTACTATGCACTACTCACTTGCTGTTTGTTGTTGTTAAGTGCCATGGAGTCAGTTCTAACTCATAGTAATCTTGTATATGGTTTCCAAGGAGCAGCTGGTGAGTTTGAACCATTGACCTAATGGTTCAAACTGACTTTGCAGCCTAATGAGACAAAAAAATGGATAAAATGTCTTCTCTAATATTAATGATTTTACAAATTTAATTTAAAAACAGAATATGATGACAAATGTTAAAAATACAAAACACAAAGTTAAGTGGCATAAACTAAACAACTTTAAATACATTCATGGCTGAGTGATAGGAGATTCCTTAATCCTGAGAAATAGGATTTTTTTTTTTTATCATCCTGTACTTTTCTTCAAAGAGTCCTGGTGGCTCTGTGGATTAGGTGTGTGCTGTTAATCACAAGGTCTATGGTTCAAACTCAATAGCCAGAAGCTCTACAGGAGAAAGATAATACCTTTTAAGCGAAGTCTTAAAAGAGGAGAGCTACCATTTAAGCTAAGTCTTAAAAGAGGAGCAGAAATTTGATTTTCATCAATGAAGAACACTTGAGCGTTTCAGACCATCTATTGCCCCCCATTGGAAATACATTCTATGCCACAACATGCCAAAACCATAGCATTTAAGAGCTGTTTCCTCCTCATTGGGACACGGAGACCCCAAAATGGAAATTAGCTCAGACTCACAAGTTTGGTTAGTGGCAGGTTCAAAGTGGAAAATCTAGATAGCTTGACTCCTACCCAATAATTTATCTATTTCCTCATCATCACTCACTGAACAGCAGTGCCCATTTAATAATCCTATTTAAATATTGATGTCTAGTTTATCAGAGCTTAATTACAACAAAGCCTGACCACCAATAGTTTTGTTTGCATCAAGCATAAATATTGATGTAGTATGGCTGATGCTGGAGTCTACTCTGAGTTACAATCTGGTGATCACTTGTTCAAATGCTTACTAACTCCCTATCACTGCCAATAGTAATCCCCATATTGAGATTAATTCTATACTTAGTTAACCAAAATCAAGTCTGTCCCACTGACATCAAATTGATTCTGACTCATTGCGACCATATATAATGTTTTCATGGCTATAAATTGTTGCAGTAGAATACAGTCTTATTTTGTTCCTTGAGGGTATTTGGTGGCTTTGAACTGCCAAACTTGCAGTTGGTAATCCAGTTCTTATACCTCATTAAAAAAACACAAAACTCACTGCCATCCAGTCAATTCTGACTCAAAGGAACCCTAAATAGGGTTTCCAATTTAAAGTTGCTTCTTTTTCCTACAGAGTGGCTATTCGTTTTTAACTACTGACCTTGTGGTTAGCAGTTCAATGTCTACCCTACAGTGCCACCAGAGCTCCTTTATACCTAGTTATTTGTTGTTGTTGTTGTTAAGTTCCATCAAGTCAGTTCCACCTCATAGCAACCCTGTATAGGGTTTCTGAGAATCAGCTGATGGGTTTGAACTGCCAACCTTGTGGCTCACAGACCAATCTTATCTTATTTCCCCTTAGATGTATATGATATTCCACAAATATTTATCACCAGTTCACTGTAAGACTAGCAAAATCAGACAGCTTAATTTTTACTTTAGGACTGAATGGATGAATGGATAGGTACAGTCTGGTGAAACAGTTGTTAAACACTCAGCTGCTAACCAAGAGATGAGCTGTGTTTTGGTCTGAAACTACCAGCTCTTCCACAGGAAAAAAAAAATGTGTGGCACTTTGCTTCTTTAAAGGTTTACATCCTCAGAGACTATATGGGACAGCTCTACTCTTTCCTATACAATTGTTATGAGTTGAAATTAACTCAACAGCAGTGTTACTTGGTTGTTGTTTAGATGGATGGATAGATGAATGTATGGATAGATTTTCTGAGTATTTTATTAACAATAGACAGAATTATGGCCCTCAAAGAAGCAAAAATTAATCAGTCAAGGCTGGAAGATTTTGCAGCTGCTACCAATAAGTTTTACACCTGTAAAAAGTTGCATTGGCAAAAGTAGCATCATAAATATATTTACAACAATGACAAAAAAAAAAAAAAAAAAAAAAAAAGAGTAGCTACTGCTAAGTAGCCTAAAAGATGCTGCTTATGTTCAACCAGACATTTCACGGGCTTTGGTTTCTTTGTTTGGAGGTTTCATTCATGGGACCTTCTAGTTAATTGGCCTAATAACATGTTTAGTGCTTCTGGTATACCTACTAGTTCACTATGTAATGTCGAGGATCTTAAAAAAAAAAACTTGCAAGTAGTCATCCATGGCACAATATTCACCTGGTACTCTATGTACCAGGAAGCAACAGAGGCAGAAGGAAAGCCAAGACTAGGAGGGGGATATGTAATGCATAGTTAATTGCCTCCATGAGCAACTCCTCCTTTGTCTTGTGACCAGAAATACTGGTTTGTGCCTAGCTACCATTACTGATAATTTTGATCAAAAATTCCATAGAAGAATCCTGATCATAAAGAGAAAAATACAGAACACAATTTCAAATTTTTATGTGCTCTAAACTTTCTGGAAGGAGCTCTGGTAGCGTAGTGGTTACGAATCAGGCTGCAAACCACAAGGTCAGCAGTTTGAAACTGCCATCTGTCCTGCAGGAGAAAGATGAGACTTTCTGCTCCCATAAAGATTTACAGCTTTGGAAACCCTGTACAGTGTTTCTATGAGTCGGAACTGACTCCACAGCACATAACCACCACCAAAATTTTTGGAGCCATGGAGGGTGCATGAACTCCTGAAACTGCTGCATCTGACCATTGGCTATACTCCGCCACCCATGCAGAGAGATTCAATCTGAGTAGGGATGACGGGAGATTAGAAATAAAAGACACAAGACACAAATGAAATAAGTAAAGATAGGACCAGGTGGGACACACCACTCTGATGGAAATACTGTGGCAAAAACCTAGTGCTGCCAGTTTATTTATACTCAGCTCAAGGGGAGGTGCTTGAGGGAGGAAAAGCAGTACAAGAACTTCTTGTACTGAAAGAGCCTGCAGTAAGTGGAACTTATCAGAAAAACTGTAACTTGTGGTAGCTAGCTGGTATATTGATTAGAAGGGCTAGAATGTTGTGCAGGCTGAGCCGAAGGACATAGGAAAGGACAAGGAAAGACCTTGCAAGTTCCCTGTCCCCTGAGGCAGCCCTACAAGCTCCTTAGGGAGCAGCTTGACTTAGATGCAGCCCGAGTTTCTGGACCACAACTGTTCACTTGCAATGCTTCGGTTAAGCTACCCCCAAGTCAGGGGCCTTCAGCTCTGCTGCTCCCAACACGAAACTATTGCCCTGAGCTAATCATTAAACCTTAAACCAAAAATATCCCCTAAAATCTTCTTAATGTTGTTGTTGTTAAGTGCTGTCGAGACAGTTCCAACCCATAGCGACCCTGTATAGGGTTTCCAAGGAGCAGCTGGTGAGATAGAAACACCGACCTTAAAGTTCAAATAGCAATCAATATTATCCATTGAATGAAAGAGCAAAAAAAGGAAATCAAAGAGTTGCAATCAAGTTTTGCTAGTAAAAATATCTGCTTGGAGCATTGTGGTCTTTTAAAAAGGTATCTATGTGGAACCAAGGAGTCCTGGTGTGGCTTTTGCACTGGACTGCAAAGTCTATTTGAACTACAAGATCTGAAGTTCAAGCTCACCAGTCACTCCTTGGAAACCCAATACAGGGTCACTACGGGTCAGAACCAACTGGATGACAAGCACTTAACAACAACAACAAATATGGGATCAAATTGACAAAAGAAAATTGAAAACTTAGATAGGAACCTTAGGGAGGAGTATTTATGTTGATGATGTAGGAACAACTCAGAAAAGGAGGATGAAAATAATTGTACAACTCAAAGAATATTATCAATGTCACTAACTTGTTCAAGTAGAAACTGCTGAATTGAGGTATTTTTTTAATGTATATTCTCAACAACAAAATAAAATTTGAAGGAAGCAAGAAATAAATGGATGAACTGGAGACATATGAGGAGTCCTGGAAGTCTGACAAGTTAGGAAAAAAACAAGACAGGGAAAGGTCCAGAAACAAGTCAGAGAATTTGAAACAAGGATAGGCAACATATCAGTTTGACCTTCAAAGCCAGACGTGCATAAAAAGAAAGAAATAACTGCTTCCCTGCTGTCATCCTCTGTTCTTTTCTTTCCCTGGCAAGATTAATACAGGTCAAAGTGCAATGAAAGATCAAGCTTGGTTGCAACTCTTTGATTTCCGTTTTTTTCCCTCTTTCATTCAATGGATCATATTGTCATAAAACCTAAGATACATGCGGAACACAGCCATGAAACAAAGCAGCTGGTCTCATGGTCTGCTTTAAGCTTAGTCCCAACAACTTTAATAAAGGGAGCTACACATAGTTCAGATATCTTGGTTTGGCATTGTAGGATAAGCATTGGACTGCTAAGCTCAAGACCAATGGTTCAACCCCATCAGTTGCTCCTCGAAATCCTATACAAGGTCACTATAAGTGGGAACTGACTCAACAGTACATAACAAGAGTTGGTCATTAAAATTCTCTGCATTGGTTTCTGTGCCAAATCTTGGCTAATAAAAATGTACTCTTTACTTCTGTTTATCATAACTCTCTATGAGTACATGTCCCTCAGGAATTCCTAAGGAGAGATGGCCGTGAGCCAATCAAAATGCAGGCATTCCTAGAATCCCAGGTCTTTACTCCAAAATCCAAGCATTTTTTTTTTTTCATGCCAGAGAGACCTAGATTTAAATCCCAGTACTTCCACCTCCTAATAGATAGTTTTCTGATGTGTAAATGAAGAATCACTAGAAAACATAGTTTATATGGCTATTTCCAAAATCATATGAATGAATAGAAGTGAATCTGGTTTATAATTTGACAAATCAGAAATTTACAAATCTATAGTGTTATAAAAGGACACTGACTTCAGGATCTTAGAGGAACTGCTTTAAGTACCTAATCTGTGGCTTTAAGCAACTTCGTTCTCTGCTGAGTTTCAATGTACTATGAGATGATGGGCAATGTCTTTCTCTCACTGATATGTTCAGCAAATTACAGGATCTTCTGAAGAACTGGGGTTCTCCGTCCCAGCTAAAATAAATAGAATGCTGTGCTTGGACCTTTCTTGGGCCCAGTACTGTTTAGTATAGGCTGAATCCCTGCCACCATTTAGCAATGCGCTCAACAGTGAGAAATACTAGCCACTCATAAAACACAATTAGAACCCAGCAAAGCCAACTGCATTCTTTGTAGTAACTACACCTTAGCAAATGAACACTTTACCTGATATTTGACATCTTAGCTTGGTAGGAAAGTGATCACCAATCCTATGACTTAGAGCTATGACATGGAAATTAGGCAGGTCTGTGCCCATGTCCTCTCTCTCTGGACTTACTCAAGTAACTAAAAATATAATTGTTGTGCAGGAAATATAATGATGTAGCACATATCACAACATTTTAAATTGATAAATCAATCATTCACATAATCAATGAGTTCATTGCTTCATAGTAGTAAAAATGTCTGCCTTGAAGGAATTGGCAATCTAGCTGATAATTATTAAGTAGGAAGAAGTTTTTCCACTCATTTGTCAGTTTGTCGTACTGTTGTGGCTTGTGTGTTGCTGTGATGCTGGTAGCTATGCCACCAGTATTTTAAATACCAGCAAGGTCACCCAAGGTTGACAGGTTCCAGCAGAGCTTCCAGACTAAGACAGACTAAGAAATAGAAGAGGCAGACTGCTTCTGAATGGACAGCCACTGAAAACCTTATAGTAATGTAACATTGTCAGATATAATAAAAAAAGATGACACCCTCAGATTGGAAGACACACAAAATATGACTCAAAAAATTCTGCAAATTAGAGATGACCATAATGACATGAATGGAGTAATGCTTTGGGGACCTACATTTGTTGATGGGACACAACTCAAAATGAGAATAAATAGCTGAAAACATCTATTAATAAACAGAAGATGGAATGTATGAAGTATGAATCTAGGAAAATTGGAAGTTCTCAAAAATGAAGTGGAATGTATAAAGATCAATATCCTAGGCACTAGCAAGATGAAAAGGACTGGTATTAGCCATTTTGAATTAGACAATCATATGATTTACTAAGCAAGGAAAATAATATTGAAGAGGAATGATGTTATATTCATAAAAAAAGCTATTTCAAAATCTATCTTGAAGTCCAATCCTGTCTGTGTTAATATCCATAAACCTACAAGGAAGACCAGATAATACCACTAGTATTCAAATTTACATACCACCAACTAAAGTCAGTGATAATGAAATTGACAAATTCTACCAACTTTTTCAATCTGAAGTGGACCAAACATGCTAACAAGATATGCGGATAATGACTCGTGATTGGCATGCAAAAGTTTGAAACAAAGAGGAACAATCAGTAGTTGGAAAATAGTTTTGGTGATAGAAATGATGCTGGAGATCTGATGATAGAATTTCATATGACAAACAACTTAGTAATTGCAAATACCTTATTTAAACAACATAAAAAATGACTGTACACATGGACCTCACCAGATGCAAATACAGAAATCAAATTGACTACATCTGTGTGAAGAGACGATGGAAAAACTCAATACCATCAGTAAAAACAAGGTCAGGGTCAAATTGTGGGACCCGCCATCAATTGCGGAAGCATAACAATTGTGAGGATGTCTCAGGACTGGGCAGTGTTTCATTCTGTTGTGCATAGGGTCACTGTGAATCAACACTGACTAGATGGTACTTAACAACAACAGGTATAATTTTTTTTTGGTTTTGTTTTTCTGTTTGTGGACTTACTCATTTTGAAGTTAAACACAAAAGTAATTTTCTACGTCTTCTTTTGGATACTAAAGAAAAACAGAAAACTTTAAATTCTATCTTCTAAATTAGGAAACTTGGTGTTTGTTCAGTTATCATTTGACTATGTGACCATGAGCAACTTAATTAAATCCTTTCCCTGGGCCTCAGTTTCTTTATGTGAAAAATTAGGGAGCTGGATCAGTATTTTTTTAAGGCCTTTCCTATAATACTAGAATTCTTCCAATGCAACTCATCCTGTAGGCTTAGATTCCCCTCATCCCTGCCCCACCAAACGTTAGTTTTGTGACTGCTTAACAAAAATTATATTTCACAAAAGAATTCTAGTTTGTAAACTATGCATCATTGCTGAGAAATTTGAGAATCAAGATAGAAATAATAGTAATAATACCTCACTTTCTAATAAATCAATTAAAGAGTACTTTATCCCCTTCAAGGTATTATAATACTCATTGACCCATTTTCTCCTTGGTGAACAAGAGCAGAACATTTCATTAGCGACATGCAGAAGGAGACAACCTTTTGCAAAGTGAGAACTATAAAAACACGGTTGAGTATATTTTAAAAATTTAACTATGCCACATACCATAGACAGCCATAATTCTTAGACTTAACTTTCTTCCTGTGTCAAATGTCCTTCACATGAGACTAGACAAAGGATAGACAAATTCATAAGTATTTGAGATTTGCTGCTATCCAGAGAAGTAAAAAAAAAAAAAACACAAAAAAACAAACAAACAAAAACCACTAAGAAAAACAAACTTGTTGAATTTCTTTCCTCACTAGGCCTCAATTTGCTCACATAAAAATTGAAGGAAGACTATTTCCCTTTGTAGTTTTATGTAGTTTCCTTCTAGTTTTACTGAATGTTTTATGCTCATTTACCATACCGTATCACACTACTCACCACGATCTAGACAGATTTTCATTTTCAATCCTATATTCCTCCCAGATAGAGACAAGTGTGTGGCAGCCCAATTTTTACTGAAGTCTCAGTGAGGGACCAGGAAATACATTGTCATAAAAGGAACACTTCCTTGGATCAGGAGTCTTATATGTGATAATACAGCTCTTATCTGCATTGAATAAAACCAAGCATTATTTATTGAATTAGTACAGTGTGTTAGGGACCACGTGAATTTTTTAATTTCTCACAAGAACTTTGAGAAGTAGTTACTGTTAGCTCCATTTTTGATTTTCCTTTACAGATGATCAAACTAAAGTTAGAAAATGTTAAGTTCATTCAAGACATAAAACTGATCAGCAGCAGAAACCTTCTTGAACCTGGCCCCATCATCTGAGTATCCAGTTTTATTGTTAGTCTCAACTCACAGCAACACCGTGTGTGTGTGTGTGTGTGTCAGAATGGAAGTGTGCTCCACAAAGTTTATGTAGCTGCTTTTTCAGAAGTAGATTGTCATGTTTTTCTGCTGAGGTGCTTCTCAGTAGAATCAAATGGCCAACCTATCAGTTAGCAACAAAGTCCATTTGTACCACTCAGAAACTCCTGTTCTCTGAAAACCATATTATTATATAAATAGCACATGCTTCCTATATTTGTTTAACAGCTGCTTCATCCCCTGGAAAGTATTTTTGCAAAAATAGCAGTTGGGAAGCTAATATAGAAGGCACATGCTATTTGTGTAAAAAAAAAAAATGGATGTTAAATTCTGTCCAGTTAGTCTTGACTCTTAGTGACCCTGTACAGTGTTTCCAAGGATCAATTGTTGGATTTGAACTTCTGAACTTGCAATTAGCAGTCCAGTGCTTATTCTACAACAGGATTCCAAAAAATGGCAGTCACTTATTGTTGCTTTTATGTGTCATTGAGTCGATACTGACTCATCACAATCCTATGCACAAAAGAATGAAACACTGTCTGGTCCTGTACCAACCTCACAATCATTGCTACGTTTCAGCCCATTGCTGCTGCCACTGTGCCAATCCATCTCCTTAGGGGTCTTCCTCTTTGTCTCTGACCCCCCACTTTAGCAAACAGGATATCCTTTTTCTACTGATAATATGTCCAAAGTATGAGAGATTAAGTCTGTCCATTCTAGCTTCTAAGGAGCATTCTGACTGTACTTCTTCCAAGACAGATTGGTTCATTCTTTTGGCAGCCCATTGTAGTTCTCATATTCCCCTCCAACACCATAACTCAAATGCATCAATTAATCTTTGGTCTTCCTTATTTACTGTCCAACTTCCACATGTATATGAGGTAATTGAAAATACCATGACTTGGGTCAGCCACACCTTAGTCCTCAAACTGACATCTTTGCTCCTGAACACTTAAAAGAGGTCTTGTGCAACAAATATTTATAATGCAATACACTGTTTGATTTCTTGATTGCTGCTTCCATGAGCATTGATGGTTGGTCTGAATAAAATGAAGTCTTTGACATCTTCAATCTTTTCTCCATTTATATGGATGTTGTTTATTGACCCAATGGTAACTTATTATATTCTATGTCAATTTCTCCTCTATAGAATGAAATCATTTGAACTTACTTTTTCAGAAAGTATCAAATCAGCAAAAATAAGAAATGACTTTGAGAAAGCATCCTATAAATCTAAGGGAAACTGGTTATATCTCCTGAGAAGAAATTTAGCCCCCAATAGCTATTTATTTTCTCTAAAATCCTCATTCCCTGGCAATGTTCTCATAAAAATTTATCATTCAATTTGGAGCACAGACTGGGACCACAATTTTTAGAGAATTCCTCTGCACTCACACCATTTTCAAGGTACGGTTCTCCTGTTTCCACCAAGTAATCAGATGGATAAGATATTGTATTCCTCCTGAATTGTTTGATCTCAGCTTATACATGTTCTCTCTATCTCATTCATTGAAGACATAAACTCTAATAAATTATTATTTGACTTTCTTACTATTAAATGTATCTGCAGAAAACATATGCTTTCATTTGTCCTGCACAACATATAGGAGTTCTAATGTGAAAAGTGGGAGCAAAGCCCCATGTTTGTTACAGAAGAGCCGGACAATTATATTTTCATGAAATATATTCTACTATCTCGCTTGTATGGACATTAGCTACCATTTTATATTCCACTGTTAAGTTTGTCTAACTTAACCAAAGTTTTAGCTCCACTGATAACTCATTAGTATGACACTTTATAGTTTACATTTGTTTTC
The DNA here is from genome assembly GCF_000296735.1 of Chrysochloris asiatica. Classification (NCBI taxonomy): domain Eukaryota; kingdom Metazoa; phylum Chordata; class Mammalia; order Afrosoricida; family Chrysochloridae; genus Chrysochloris; species Chrysochloris asiatica. Next base: position 28,274,839 of record NW_006408534.1, read on the forward strand.
ACGTGTGTTCTGCTATCTTATTATTACAAATTATCTCTCATGATGTCAATTCTTAGAGAAGATTATCATGTACAGCAATGAGTGATTTGCCCCAAATGTTACCTTTAGTAAATTAGCTACTAAGGACCTGGGTCTTCTAACTCCAAATCCCACAAACCATTTCATCACTGCGCTTGCAGTCCTTCTCTGCCTTGGTAAAGACTGATAGTTTCCTACCAATTTTTTCTTATCCTTATCCTCTCAAATCACCAGAATCTTAATTTTCAGGTTGCTACATGCCCTATGTTTGTTACAGAGATCTGAACAATTGTATTTTCATGAATTATATTTTATTATTTAGCATTCCCAGTCTTGTTTTGGGGACTGTATGGTTAATGTCCAAAAGACTATAAAAAGAAGTATGTTAAGAGATTCCTAAGAAGTCTCTTGAAAAGAGAAAGGATCTACCCTTCTTTCTCATGCTCCAATAGTCATCTTAAAGTTGGATGAGGAGAGGGACACACACTAGAGATTCTATGAAGGAAAGCAGGAAGAACTCTGTCTCCTCTATAATTGTAGAATCACGAGACTAGCCTGGACTCCCTACTTCCTGCTGTTTTACTTGAGAAAAAATGCAAATATGTAACTTTTGGAGGGTTTTAATTTAGAAACCCTATACAGGATTGTTATGAGTCAAAAATGACTTGATTGCACTCAACAACATAAGTGTACTATGAAGCATGCATACCATGTAACCTCATATTCAACAATTTGAGGATACCTGTCATTTATTCTTAAATATGAGCTTACATGGTATGAATGCTTCATAGTACTCTTATAAGGATTATGAAGCGATATTGGTGCTTTTGATGCCATTGAGTCAGTTCCAACTCATGGTGACTCTATGTATAGTGTTTCTAAGGACCTGTTGGTGGGTTTGAACTTCTGACCTTATGGTTAACAATCCCGTGCTTATTCTATAGCTCCACACCAGAAGTTCAAAGGAGAAGATAATGGATCTTAATAGATATTCAATGTGAAATTCCCCCTTACCTGAGTTTCTACTGTGTCTATTTATGCAAGTATGTGTTCACACACACATTTTGAACCTTTATTCTATAAGCTATTATATTGTACTTCATACAAGCTCACTATGATTTATAAATGACATTGCCTTTGTATTATTATTCTTGTGTCACACATGCTAAGCATACTGCCTGTAAAAAAGGATCTTAATGAATTTATACCCTGAAGGGGTTGTGTAAAATGCAAAAGCTAGTACAAAATCAAGAAACAAAGAAAACCCAAAACAAATTATAGCATTTTATCTATTTTGTGCAACTAGAAACAGTTATTTTGAGGGTATGAATAAATTCTATGCATTTAGTCTCAGTGATTTCATTGATTATATTTCAAATGTAAGCAGGTAATTTAATACAAAAAGTAATTTTAAATGAATTAGTCTTTATTCTTAGACAGAACAGAAGAGCAGCTATTGAATCCAAAAGACATTAAGCTAAAAAAAAAGAATCTTCTGGTTAACATTTATGGCCTACATGTGGCAAGAGAATAGAAGGATATAATGGCTACTTTTAAGATTGGTCCTAGCTATAGAAAGCATACACTGGGATTTGAAATATGATAGGCCTTCCAATTTAGAAATGACAACCTGCACTCAAAGAAATCAAAGTTTAATGTGGATTGTTTTTGTTAATAAGTGTCATTGAGTTGGTTATAACTCGTAGCAAACCAGTAAGGGTTTCCAAAGAGAGGCTAATGGATTTGAACCACCGACCTTGAGGTTAGCAGTCCAGTGCTTATCTTACAGCACCACACCAGGGCTCCCTAATGTGGATATCAGCATGCAAACAAATAACCACATACAATAAAATAATTATATTAACTGTTGTTGTTATATGCCATTGAATCAGTTCTAACTCATGTTGTTGCTGTTGTTAGGTGCCATCGAGTCAGTACCGACTCATAGCGACCCTATGCACAGCAGAACGATACACTGCCCAATACTGGGCCAACCTCACTACCATTACCACCAAGCTTGAGTCCATCGATGCTGCCACCTGGCCAATCCATCTCATTGAGGGTCTCCCTCTTTTTCTCTGACCCTCCATTTTACCAAACATGATATCCTTCTCCATTGACTGGTCCCTCCTGACAGTATGAGAGACGAAGTATGAGAGAAGAAGCTTGGCCATCTGGCCTTCAGGAGTACTCTGGCTGCACTTTTTCCAAAACCAATCCATTGGTTCTTTTGGCAACCCATGGTACTTTCAATATTCTCCCCCAACACCACAACTCAAAAGCATCAGTTCTTCTAGAGTCTTACTTATTCACTGTCCAAGTTTCTCATGCATATGAGCTTATTGAAAATACCATGGCTTGGGTCCTCAAGCTGACATCTTTGCTCTTCAATACTTTAAAAAAGGTCTTGTGCAGCAAATTTGCCTAATGCAATATGTCATTTGATTTCTTGACTGCTGCTTCCATGAATGTTGATAATTGATCCAAGAAGAATGAAGTCCTTGACAACTTCAATCTTTTCTCCGTTGATAAGAATGTTGTTTATTGGTCCAATGGTGAGGATTTTTGTTTTCTTTACATTGAAATGTAATCCATACCAAAGGCTGTGCTCTTTGATCTTCTTCAGTAAATGTTTTAAGTCCTCTTCACTTTCAGCAAGCAAGGTTTTATCACCTGCATATCGCAGGTTGTTAATGAGTCTTCCTCCAATCCTGATGCCACGTTTTTCTTCATATAACCCAGCTTCTCAAATTATGTGCTCAGAGTATAAGTTGAATAAGTGTGGTGAAAGAATACAACCTTGTTGCACACCTTTCTTATTTTAAACCATTCAGTGTTCCCATGTTCTGTTGCCTATTGGTCCAGGTACAACTGCCTCTTGGTCCAGGTACAGATTCCTCATGAGCATAATTAAGTGTTCTGGAATACTGATACTTCGCAATATTGGCCATACCTTGTCATGATCCACACAATCGAAAGCCTTTGCATAGTCAATAAGGCACAGGTAAACATCTTTCTGATATTCTCTGTTTTTAGCCAAGATCCATCGGATATCAGCAATGATATTCGTCATTCCACGGCCTCTTCTGAATCCAGCTTGAACCTCTGGAAAGTCTCTGTCAGTGAATGCTTGCAGCCATTTATGTATTACCTTTAGTAAAACTTGACTCGCATGGGATAGCAAACAAATTTTCCGATGATTTCCACATTCCGTTGGGTCACCTCTCTTTGGAATGGGCACAAATATGGATCTCTTCCAATCAGTCAGCCAGATAGTTGTCTTCCAAATTTCTTAGCAGAGATGAGTGAGTGCCTCCTGTGCCACCTCAGTTTCAATTTTTATTCCATCAATTCCCGGTGCCTTGTTCTTTGCCAATTCCTGCAATACACCTTGGACTTCCTCCCTCAGTATCATTGGCTTTTGATCATATGTTACCTCTTTAAACAGTTGAACATTATCCATTTCCCTTTGGTACCATGACTCTGTGTATTCCTTCCATCTTCTCTTGATGCTTTCTGCATCATTCAATAATTTTCCCAGAGAATCTTTCAATAACAGAAGTCAAAGCTTACATTTTTTCTTCAGTTCTCCCAGATTGAGAAATGCTGAGCATGTTCTTCTTTTTGGTTTTCTGATCCAGATCTTTGCACATTTTATAATTTTGCAATATAAAAGTTGTAATATTTAGCTTTATCTTCTTGAGCTGATCTTTGAAAGTTTCTCTTCAGCTCTTGTACCTCCTCCGTATATAGGGTTTCCAAGAAGCAGCTAATGGATTTGAACCACCGACCTTGTGGTTAGTAGTCCAGTGCTTATCCTACAACACCACACCAGGACTCCATCTGTATTGAAGTTACATTACACACAGTGAAAGCATAGGAAAAATGACCACTATATTTGCCTGGAAAGAAATAATTCGCTGAGATAGAAGTATCTGACTGAAGATTTGAATTGTAACTAAGGTGCTCCTTTGAAAAGGTAGTGAGGACATTCCTGGAAGAAAGGCATTGTGTTTAGTGCTTGAATTAGAGAAGGGATAAGACTTGAATCCAATTAGAAAGACCCTTGCTTATTTAGGCAAAAAAAAAAAAAAATTTTTAAACCAAGTTGTTCAAAGTAGGTCATGATCTTCTTCTTTGAGTTAAGGCAATCTGCAAGGAGCCATGGATTTGAGATTTGAAAGTTTTCTTGCTTACATTAACCTTATACTAATAAAGGACAGTAAGAAAACTCAGATGAAATCACATCAAAGAGGCCTAATTTTCTTCACTTCTTCAGAAGTTTATGATATATTGTACTTCTCATTCATATTTTTTGCCAAATATCTAGTCAAAATAACTCTAAATGTCAGGAACCCAGATCAAAAGGAAAATGGTATTCTAGAACATACTTGTCAATTTTCCAATAAACAATTATTTTATTTTAGACTTTAGTGGAGTGGTTTTTATTTTTAAATTGTCATCCTTCATGATAAAAGCATTACTTATATGGTATGACATATTCAATGATAGATGAAAATTAATAGATCAATACACCAAAGGCACTCCAAGAAGAATGAGAAAGCTAATAACTAGCGTAGAGAGTCCCTCATTTTGACATCAATTGCTTATGTCAACTATACTCATTCCAAACTATTATTTAAACATTGTATTAATCTTCAATATTTAGATTTCCAGGACTTTGATTTTAACTATTAGCCCAATGAGCTTCCAACATAAACTCTTTTTTTTTTTTTTAAGCTTTTCTTGTGCATTGAGTGATAGTTTACATGGGAGAACATAAGTTTCGCACTCATCCTATCATATTTTGTATCATTGCAATGATTATAATACCCCATGCATCCCCATTCAACAGTTTTTGTTTATATTCCTCTGGGTTTTTTATTTTATTTTGTTTTTTGATGTACACAAAAACACTCTGGAATATATAATCATTTAAACAACCTAAGGGCACATTCTGCAAGCCTGCCTACTGAATGCCAGCACACAGCCTTTCTCTTTCCATGAGACTAGAGTCCTCAACTGCTCTCTCTCTCCATGTGCTCATCTCTGCCTCCATCTCTGGTGTTGCTGTTTCTTTGGATAGGGTCCCACAAGTTGTACAATGGTGCTAGGTTATACTGAACAACTAATCACAAGGCCAGTAGTTCAAACCCACCAGCCACTTCTTGTTTGCTATGTTGCTATGAGTCAGGACTGACTCCAAGGCATTTAACAATAACAAATCTTTGGAGTCCTGGTGTGGTGCTGTGGGTTAATATGCCAGACTGCAAATCCATTTGAACTATAAGGTTGGTAGTTCAAGCTCACCAGCTACTCAGAAACCCTATAAAGGGTCGCTATGGGTCAGAATCGATTTGATGGCATGTAACAACAATAACAGGTTATATGGTCTTCCATTTTGCACTAAAGTTGTATATCCCTAGTGAAACTTATTCTTTAGGTTAAGGCAATCTCCAAGGAGCCATAAGTATAGGTCAAGTTAATCAAATTGTAGCAATTTACATTTGTTTACTTTATCAAATTTCTTTATCTTCCTCTATTCAAGTTCTGATCATCAAGCCATCAAAGCTAGGTCAAATGGGTACTATCTGCAAGTTTGAGCATTCTTGTGCATCTTCCCTCACTGCGTATCAGCTGGATGCTCTACTCTGGGCTCTAGCCCTCTATGGATAGATCCTTGTTCATGGGTCTATGAGTCCTCAGGTCTCACCACACTTCAGACCAACCAGGCTTTTCTCTTCTCTCTCTCATCTCTAGGTCAACTGGAGTCTACAGAACATGGTTGAACTCAGCCCCTATCTTCATTGCTGCCTTTCCCCCTCTTCAACTCAGCAGTAGACCAACATAGTCACTAGCAAGATTATATGCCTGTTTGCGTGTTCCCTTTGAGTTTCAATCTTGGATAGGGGTTTGTCCTGAAGGGACTTAATTACTTGCCTTGACGACTCCCCAGAGAACCACTTGCTTGTGCTTATAGTAGCCAATATGATTGCCATTTTTATTTTTTACTTTTCCTGCTAGTCATTCTTTCAAAAAGTATCTTCTGTTCTTCTAGCTGCTCCAGGCTCCATGTCCTTTCAAGTGGGAATGTCCCACCTCAGAAAGTTCTGGTTGGGGGTCAGGATTCCACCTAATGTTGTATACATTACCAAGACTCTGCAGGAGCCTCTTTCACTGGGCAAGTTCTAGAACCCCCTTTAGGAATTCCAATCAGTTATAGGCTGAAGACTGGCTTTTAAGTTTTCTTTGCCAATATGTTTTCTATCCCACTCTAGTGTCTATTTTACAATAGTAGGCAAGGGAAACCAATATTCATAAACCAGCCAAGCATCCTAACATTATTTTTTCTCTTTTACCTATTCACACTATGCTTTGATTTCTGTATCACAGAGCCCTGTTGTTCCAAGGTTGAGCATACATCACTATTTATCTTTGTCCCATTTAGACCATGCAAACCTGCCTGTGTTCTTCTATCTACCTTGAGTTTCCATCCCCTTCCCCTTTCTTGAATATCGCCCTCCCACAAGCCCAAACTATGATGTGTCTATCCCCTAACCTGTGCTCTACATTTCCCTGCCTCCACCTTGGTAGCCAACAAAGATTTATCTTTTCTTTCTTTTAGTATAGGTATCGTTTCTTAAGATTAGTATTTTTAATGTTTCCATGTTCTTGGATTTTCATTTTCTTGGTATATTTGAAATATATTAATTTTCTTTGAGGTTATCCTGTGAGTGGGAACTGACTCAATGGCACTAAACAATAACATGTATATAAGCAATAAA
>NW_006408534.1:28282921-28284453 GCF_000296735.1 Chrysochloris asiatica
GTGTCTACAGTAGGGAGGTTGGCCCAGGATCGGACATTGTTTCATTCTCTGTGCATAAGGGTCGCTATTGGTCAGTACCAACTCGATGGTTACTAACAACAGCAACAGATATATGTGTGTGTATATTTGGTGGTTATGTGCCATGAAGTCAATTCCGACACATAGCAACCCTGTACGAGGCTGTAAATCTTTATGGAGCAGAAAGCCTCATCTTTCTCCCACGGAACAGCTGGTAGTTCTGAACTGCTGACCTAGAAGTTCATTCAATCTCAAGGTCAATTTGAATTGTAATGCCTACAGTTCAAACTAAATAGTCACTCCTCAGAAACCTTATACAGGGTAGCTATGAGTTGAAATCAACTTGATGGCATTTAACAAAACAACAACAAATGCATAGATAGATAGACTAGATAGATACACAACTCTGTATATATAAACAACTATATGAGTGTTGATAGTGAACCCAAGCAAAACGAAGTCTTTGATAACTTCAATCCTTCCTCCATTTATAATGATATTATTTATTAACCCAATGGAAAGGATTTTTATTTTCTTTACATAGAAGAGTAACCCAGACTGAAGGCTGTGGCTTTGATATTCATCATTAAGTATTTGAAGTTCTCTTATCTTTTAGAAAACTGGGATTTATCGTATGCATATCACAGGCCGTTCATGAGTCTTCCTCCAATTCTGATATCATGTTTTTCTTCATATAATTCAGTTTCTCAGATTATTTGATCAGCATACAGATTGAATAAGTATGGTGAAAGAATACAACGTTGGCACACACTGATTTGAAACCATTCAATGTCCCCGTGTTGCATTCGAACAACTGCTAGTTGTTCTATGTACAATTTCTTCATGAGCACAGTTAAGTGTTCTAGAATACCTGTTCTTTGAAATGTTATCCAAAGTTTTTTATTATCAACACATGAAAGCCTTTGCATGGCCAATAAAGAACAGGTAAACATCTTTCTGGTATTCTCTGTTTTCAACCAAGATCCATCTGACATTAGCAATTATTTCCATCATTCCAATTTCTCATCTGAATCCAGCTCGAACCTATGGCAGTTCATTGTCAACGTACTGTTGCAGTCATTTTTAAAATTATCTTAAGCAAAATTTTATTTACATGTGCTATTAATGATATTATACAATGGTTTCTGCATTCTGTTGGGTCACTTCCCTTTGAAATGGGCACAAGTATGCATCTCTTCTAGTGACTTGGGGAGGTAGCTGTCTTCCAAACTTCTTGGCATAGATGAGTGAGTGCCTCCAGTGCTGTAATAGTTTGTTGAAAATTTCAATTTTCATTCTGTCAATTTCCAGAATCTTGTTCTTTGCCAATGCCTTCAGTGCACCTTGGTCTTCTTCCTGCAGAACCATTGGCTGTAAATCATATATTACCTCTTGAAATAGTTGAACATTCCTTTTTGGAACTGTGTCTCTCTGTATTCCTTCCATCTTCTTTTGATGTTTTCTGCATCATTCAATATTTGTCCATACAATCCTTCAATGTTTCAAGCCAAGGC